>NC_079533.1:812639-954316 GCF_003711565.1 Takifugu flavidus
ATATGACTGAGGATCAAAACATTTTTACATGTACATTTTGGCATAAGTTAAAAATACATTTGTGTAATTCTAATAGTTTATCATACTCATACTGTCGAAATATTTGCATGAGGAAGGAACTACATTTGGGTATAAATAAAGTTAATGATTCTTTATATGTTCTGTTAGTTTTAAATGTATTTGTTATTTGACTCTTTATTTGCATATTTGAATGAAACTTGAACGCAAAGTTGTCAGCTCCTTTGTTTACTTCCGGTTCCTGTCGCTAGTTTCCGGTCTCGTGAGCTCACTCTCGCTAGCTTGTCACTGACGGTGGTTGTCAGCGCAGCATCAGCGAGTCTCCAGCCCGGACGCGGCTCCTTCGTGCGTCCACAGAGGCTCCGTCTGTCTCCTACTGACTTGTATCTCGACATTTTGTCGTCGCTGCTGGTTGTCAAACGTTTGCTGGAACTTGTGGCGCTCGGCTGCCGGCGACGGCAACTATATCTGTTTAAAGAAGCGGAGGAGACCGCGGAGGAGGTTCCGAGGATGAACCCTCAGTGCGCCCGCTGTGGGAAGATCGTCTACCCGACAGAGAAAGTGAGCTGCCTGGACACCGTGAGCTGGATGACCCGGAGAAGCGTCCTTTTAGTCCGTTTTAGCGAGGATGACAGAAACGGGAACCTTTGGGCAGGTCCTGTGAAGTTGGACACGTCGGTGATTGAGAAGTGGAAGGAAAACGACCCTTAAATAGCTTTTTAGGACTTAAATGGCAGATATCACAGAAAAAGAGCTCATCAATAACTGTAAATGAGCCAGACTTGCTGGTCAAACCAGGCTTTTGGAGGAAATCTGGCCTCCTTTTAAGGTTTTAAATGCATTTCTTTAAACTCTTAGAACACAGAGGAACTCTTTTATTGGGGGCAGAAAAGGTACATTTTTACCTGGTAAAATTCAGTCAAAAGAGCACTAAAAGCATGAATAAACTGAATCATGTAGATTCTAATGACATAAGCTGGAGCTCCTCCAGTTACAGCCCATAATGAGACTGCAACTGTTTCTGTGAAAGTGAACTTTTTACAGTTTACATTCTGCAGATTTCTGTCAAATTTCAATGCAAACATTCTCGTTAATCGATATAATAGAAATCTGTTACACATCATGGATCAGTCAGTAATCTTGGACAACAGCAACGTTTAATCCTGGATCACTGCTCCATATATTTAAATGAACAAAGACGGCTGATGCTGATTTAAGACAGAATTCCTGCATTGTGCGCTTTAGTCCAAAGCCTCACATGCAGAAGCGTTGTCTCTCAGCACCATCTGCACAGAGGGGAAGTGCAGCACCTTTTGTCTGTAAATGCACAGAGAAATGTTCATCTTGGCTTTAGATGCATTTACAGCACTGATCCTCTCAGCAACAGTCTCACCTTTGCCTTGCAGCTCCCCAGTTCAAACTGTTCCGTTTCCCAGTAATGTCCGTTAAAAATGCAAGGTCAAGTGTCCAGTCAGTGTCCTTCCCCCAACCCCTCCTCCCCCTCCCTCCTCCTCCCTCCTCCCTCCTCCACCTCCCCTCCCTCCCTACTGACCTCCCTCCTCCCACCCTTCCACCCTCCACCACCCCCATCCCCCTCCCCCTGCTCTCACTATCTCCACATCCTCCCTGCTTCACGGCTGACCAGGTGAGGGGGAAACTGAGGAAGCTCCGGCCCCGAAAAGCAGCTGGACCGGACAGAGTCTGTCCCCGGCTCCTCAAGACCTGCGCTGCTGCTGAACTCGGGAGCCGCTACAACGGGTCTTCAACCTCAGTCTGGAGCTGGGGAAAGTGCCCACCTTATGGAAGACGTCCTGCATCATTCCAGTCCCCAAGAAGAACAGACCGAGTGAGCTGAACGACTTCCGGCCGGTGGCACTCACCTCACATCTGATGAAGACTCTGGAGCGGCTCTTCCTCAACCTCCTCAGGCCCCAGGTGCAGCACGCTGAGGACTCCTTACAGTTCGCCTACCGGGACAAGGTCGGTGTAGAGGACGCCATCATCTACCTGCTGCACCGAGTCCACTCGCATCTGGACAAGGGGAGTGGCACAGCGAGATCCTCTTTTTGGATTTCTCGAGTGCCTTCAACACGATCCAGCCCCTTGTCCTACAGGACAAGCTTCTACAGATGCGAGTGACCCCTGCCTGGTTGCTTGGATCCAGCTACCTCACCGACAGGCCGCAGTTCGTCAGGATGAAGGACATCACGTCTGACACTGTGGTCAGCAGCATCGGGGCTCCACAGGGGACTGTGCTGTCCCCCATCCTCTTCACTCTGTACACCTCGGACTTCTGTTACAACTCTGAAATGTGTCACATTCAGAAGTTCGCTGATGACACAGCCATCGTTGGATGTATCAGAGAGACGAAGAGGAGGAGTACCGGTGCCTGGTGAGGGACTTTGTTGCCTGGTGCCACAACAACAGCCTGCAGCTCACACCTCCCAAAACTAAAGAACTGGTCATTGACTTTGGGAGGGACCGACCGAGACCTAGACCAGTTCAGATAGGAACGGAGGAGGTGCAGACCTACAATATCTTGGGCTGTGGCTGGACAACAGGCTGGACTGAACAAGCAACACGAGGCAGCTGTACAAAGACCCAGAGGGATGTACTTCCTGAGGAGACTCAGATCCTTCAACATCTGGAGGAAACTCCTCTGGATGTTCTACCAGTCTGTGGTCGCCAGCGTCCTGTCCTACGCTGTGGTGTGCTGGGGGGGGAGTGTGACAAAAGCAAACCTCTCCAGGCTGGAGAAGCTGATCAGGCGGGCCGGCTCGGTGGTGGGATGAAGCTGGAACCTCTGGCGACAGTGGCAGAGAGGAGAACTATTGACAAGCTGCGGAGCATCATGGACAATGTCCGCCACCCTCTGCACACTGTCGTCCACAGCCAGAGAAGCCTGATCAGCCAGAGGCTGCGCCTCCCCAAGTTCAGGACCAACAGACTGGGGAACTCATTCATCCCCCGAGCCATCAGGCTGTTCAGCTCCTCACTGGGGGGGAGGAGGGCCAACAGAAGGACTGGAACAACACTGCAATAACATAATACTGGGACATCCATTCATTCAGCTCATTCATTCAGTTCATTTATTTACATTTTTATAGTTTTATATTTTATATTTAAATTCTATTTTTAATTTATTCTATTTTATTTCTTATTTTATTCTATTTTTAATATCTTTAATAGGTTTAATGGTGGTGGGAAATTTTGTACAGTGCTGTACGTTTTTTTGGAGATGCTAATTTCCCTGATGGACACCCCCTAAGGGATCAATGAAGTACTCAATCAATCAATCAATCAATCAATCAATCAATCAATCAATCAATCAATCAATCAATCAATCAATCCAGCAGCGCGGCGTCTTCCCCTCTGGACTGCATGAGCTCTTTTATTTCACTCAAAAGTGACAAAAAAGGAAGCAAAATCCGTCCCCTGCTGAGCCATCGGATTTCTGTGTGTAGGAGCAGGTCACCATATTCAGCTGGCAGCTCCTCCAACAGAACCTTGAATGTTCTGAGCTGTTTGGCTCTGGAGCGGATGCTGTTGATGATCTTCACCACAGGAGTCATCACGTGCTCAAAGCCCATCACTCTGGCACATGAGGCCTACAGACAGCAGGAGCCCCGTCTGTAGTGGGCCGCTCACAGCGGGAGCCCCGTCTGTAGTGGGCCGCTCGCAGCGGGAGCCCCGTCTGTAGTGGGCCGCTCGCAGCGGGAGCCCCGTCTGTAGTGGGCCGCTCGCAGCGGGAGCCCCGTCTGTCGTGGGCCGCTCATAGCGGGAGCCCCGTCTGTAGTCGGCCGCTCACAGCGGGAGCCCGGTCTGTAGTGAGCCGCTCATAGCGGGAGCCCCGTCTGTAGTGGGCCGCTCGCAGCGGGAGCCCCGTCTGTCGTGGGCCGCTCATAGCGGGAGCCCCGTCTGTAGTCGGCGGCCGCTCACAGCGGGAGCCCGGTCTGTAGTGAGCCGCTCATAGCGGGAGCCCCGTCTGTAGTGGGCCGCTCATAGCGGGAGCCCCGTCTGTAGTGGGCCGCTCATAGGGGGGCCCGTCTGTAGTGGGCCGCTCATAGGGGGCCCGTCTGTAGTGGGCCGCTCATAGCGGGAGCCCGGTCTGTAGTGAGCCGCTCATAGCGGGAGCCCCGTCTGTAGTGGGCCGCTCATAGGGGGGGGCCCCGTCTGTAGTGGGCCGCTCATAGCCCCGTCTGTAGTGGGCCGCTCATAGCGGGAGCCCCGTCTGTAGTGGGCCGCTCGTAGGGGGGGCCCCGTCTGTAGTGGGCCGCTCGCAGCGGGAGCCCCGTCTGTAGTGGGCCGCTCGCAGCGGGAGCCCCGTCTGTCGTGGGCCGCTCATAGCGGGAGCCCCGTCTGTAGTCGGCCGCTCACAGCGGGAGCCCGGTCTGTAGTGAGCCGCTCATAGCGGGAGCCCCGTCTGTAGTGGGCCGCTCGCAGCGGGAGCCCCGTCTGTCGTGGGCCGCTCATAGCGGGAGCCCCGTCTGTAGTCGGCCGCTCACAGCGGGAGCCCGGTCTGTAGTGAGCCGCTCATAGCGGGAGCCCCGTCTGTAGTGGCCCGCTCATAGCGGGAGCCCCGTCTGTAGTGGGCCGCTCATAGGGGGGCCCGTCTGTAGTGGGCCGCTCATAGGGGGGCCCGTCTGTAGTGGGCCGCTCATAGCGGGAGCCCGGTCTGTAGTGAGCCGCTCATAGCGGGAGCCCCGTCTGTAGTGGGCCGCTCATAGGGGGGGCCCGTCTGTAGTGGGCCGCTCATAGCCCCGTCTGTAGTGGGCCGCTCATAGCGGGAGCCCCGTCTGTAGTGGGCCGCTCGTAGGGGGGGCCCCGTCTGTAGTGGGCCGCTCATAGCCCCGTCTGTAGTGGGCCGCTCATAGCCCCGTCTGTAGTGGGCCGCTCATAGCGGGAGCCCCGTCTGTAGTGGGCCGCTCACAGGGGGGGCCCCGTCTGTAGTGGGCCGCTCATAGCCCCGTCTGTAGTGGGCCGCTCGCAGCGGGAGCCCCGTCTGTAGTGGGCCGCTCGCAGCGGGAGCCCCGTCTGTAGTGGGCCGCTCGCAGCGGGAGCCCCGTCTGTCGTGGGCCGCTCGCAGCGTGAGCCCCGTCTGTAGTGGGCCGCTCACAGCGGGAGCCCCGTCTGTAGTCGGCCGCTCACAGCGGGAGCCCGGTCTGTAGTGAGCCGCTCACAGCGGGAGCCCCGTCTGTAGTGGGCCGCTCACAGGGGGGGCCCCGTCTGTAGTGGGCCGCTCATAGCCCCGTCTGTAGTGGGCCGCTCGCAGCGGGAGCCCCGTCTGTAGTGGGCCGCTCGCAGCGGGAGCCCCGTCTGTAGTGGGCCGCTCGCAGCGTGAGCCCCGTCTGTCGTGGGCCGCTCATAGCGGGAGCCCCGTCTGTAGTCGGCCGCTCACAGCGGGAGCCCGGTCTGTAGTGAGCCGCTCATAGCGGGAGCCCCGTCTGTAGTGGGCCGCTCATAGCGGGAGCCCCGTCTGTAGTGGGCCGCTCATAGGGGGGCCCGTCTGTAGTGGGCCGCTCGCAGCGGGAGCCCCGTCTGTAGTGGGCCGCTCGTAGCGGGAGCCCCGTCTGTAGTGGGCCGCTCGCAGCGGGAGCCCCGTCTGTAGTGGGCCGCTCGCAGCGTGAGCCCCGTCTGTAGTGGGCCGCTCACAGCGGGAGCCCCGTCTGTAGTCGGCCGCTCACAGCGGGAGCCCGGTCTGTAGTGAGCCGCTCACAGCGGGAGCCCCGTCTGTAGTGGGCCGCTCACAGGGGGGGCCCCGTCTGTAGTGGGCCGCTCATAGCCCCGTCTGTAGTGGGCCGCTCGTAGCGGGAGCCCCGTCTGTAGTGGGCCGCTCACAGCGGGAGCCCCGTCTGTAGTGGGCCGCTCAGAGCGGGAGCCCCGTCTGTAGTGGGCCGCTCGCAGCGTGAGCCCCGTCTGTCGTGGGCCGCTCATAGCGGGAGCCCTGTCTGTAGTCGGCCGCTCACAGCGGGAGCCCGGTCTGTAGTGAGCCGCTCATAGCGGGAGCCCCGTCTGTAGTGGGCCGCTCATAGCGGGAGCCCCGTCTGTAGTGGGCCGCTCATAGGGGGGCCCGTCTGTAGTGGGCCGCTCATAGGGGGCCCGTCTGTAATGGGCCGCTCATAGCGGGAGCCCGGTCTGTAGTGAGCCGCTCATAGCGGGAGCCCCGTCTGTAGTGGGCCGCTCATAGGGGGGCCCCGTCTGTAGTGGGCCGCTCATAGCCCCGTCTGTAGTGGGCCGCTCATAGCGGGAGCCCCGTCTGTAGTGGGCCGCTCGTAGGGGGGGCCCCGTCTGTAGTGGGCCGCTCATAGCCCCGTCTGTAGTGGGCCGCTCATAGCCCCGTCTGTAGTGGGCCGCTCATAGCGGGAGCCCCGTCTGTAGTGGGCCGCTCATAGGGGGGCCCGTCTGTAGTGGGCCGCTCGTAGCGTGAGCCCCGTCTGTAGTGGGCCGCTCGCAGCGGGAGCCCCGTCTGTAGTGGGCCGCTCGTAGCGGGAGCCCCGTCTGTAGTGGGCCGCTCGCAGCGGGAGCCCGTCTGTAGTGGGCCGCTCGCAGCGTGAGCCCCGTCTGTAGTGGGCCGCTCACAGCGGGAGCCCCGTCTGTAGTCGGCCGCTCACAGCGGGAGCCCGGTCTGTAGTGAGCCGCTCACAGCGGGAGCCCCGTCTGTAGTGGGCCGCTCACAGGGGGGGCCCCGTCTGTAGTGGGCCGCTCATAGCCCCGTCTGTAGTGGGCCGCTCGTAGCGGGAGCCCCGTCTGTAGTGGCCGCTCACAGCGGGAGCCCCGTCTGTAGTGGGCCGCTCAGAGCGGGAGCCCCGTCTGTAGTGGGCCGCTCGCAGCGGGAGCCTCGTCTGTATGGGCCGCTCACAGCGGGCCCCGTCTGTGGGCCGTCTGCCGTCGCAGCGGGAGCCCCGTCTGTAGTGGGCCGCTCGCAGCGTGAGCCCCGTCTGTCGTGGGCCGCTCATAGCGGGAGCCCCGTCTGTAGTCGGCCGCTCACAGCGGGAGCCCCGTCTGTAGTGGGCCGCTCACAGGGGGGGCCCCGTCTGTAGTGGGCCGCTCATAGCCCCGTCTGTAGTGGGCCGCTCGCAGCGGGAGCCCCGTCTGTAGTGGGCCGCTCGCAGCGGGAGCCCCGTCTGTAGTGGGCGCTCGCAGCGTGAGCCCCGTCTGTCGTGGGCCGCTCATAGCGGGAGCCCCGTCTGTAGTCGGCCGCTCACAGCGGGAGCCCGGTCTGTAGTGAGCCGCTCATAGCGGGAGCCCCGTCTGTAGTGGGCCGCTCATAGCGGGAGCCCCGTCTGTAGTGGGCCGCTCATAGGGGGGCCCGTCTGTAGTGGGCCGCTCGCAGCGGGAGCCCCGTCTGTAGTGGGCCGCTCGTAGCGGGAGCCCCGTCTGTAGTGGCCGCTCGCAGCGGGAGCCCCGTCTGTAGTGGGCCGCTCGCAGCGTGAGCCCCGTCTGTAGTGGGCCGCTCACAGCGGGAGCCCCGTCTGTAGTCGGCCGCTCACAGCGGGAGCCCGGTCTGTAGTGAGCCGCTCACAGCGGGAGCCCCGTCTGTAGTGGGCCGCTCACAGGGGGGGCCCCGTGTAGTGGGCCGCTCATAGCCCCGTCTGTAGTGGGCCGCTCGTAGCGGGAGCCCCGTCTGTAGTGGGCCGCTCACAGCGGGAGCCCCGTCTGTAGTGGGCCGCTCAGAGCGGGAGCCCCGTCTGTAGTGGGCCGCTCGCAGCGTGAGCCCCGTCTGTCGTGGGCCGCTCATAGCGGGAGCCCTGTCTGTAGTCGGCCGCTCACAGCGGGAGCCCGGTCTGTAGTGAGCCGCTCATAGCGGGAGCCCCGTCTGTAGTGGGCCGCTCATAGCGGGAGCCCCGTCTGTAGTGGGCCGCTCATAGGGGGGCCGTCTGTAGTGGGCCGCTCATAGGGGGGCCCGTCTGTAATGGGCCTCATAGCGGGAGCCCGGTCTGTAGTGAGCCGCTCATAGCGGGAGCCCCGTCTGTAGTGGGCCGCTCATAGGGGGGGCCCCGTCTGTAGTGGGCCGCTCATAGCCCCGTCTGTAGTGGGCCGCTCATAGCGGAGCCCCGTCTGTAGTGGGCCGCTCGTAGGGGGGGCCCCGTCTGTAGTGGGCCGCTCATAGCCCCGTCTGTAGTGGGCCGCTCATAGCCCCGTCTGTAGTGGGCCGCTCATAGCGGGAGCCCCGTCTGTAGTGGGCCGCTCATAGGGGGGCCCGTCTGTAGTGGGCCGCTCGTAGCGTGAGCCCCGTCTGTAGTGGGCCGCTCGCAGCGGGAGCCCCGTCTGTAGTGGGCCGCTCGTAGCGGGAGCCCCGTCTGTAGTGGGCCGCTCGCAGCGGGAGCCCCGTCTGTAGTGGGCCGCTCGCAGCGTGAGCCCCGTCTGTAGTGGGCCGCTCACAGCGGAGCCCCGTCTGTAGTCGGCCGCTCACAGCGGGAGCCCGGTCTGTAGTGAGCCGCTCACAGCGGGAGCCCCGTCTGTAGTGGGCCGCTCACAGGGGGGGCCCCGTCTGTAGTGGGCCGCTCATAGCCCCGTCTGTAGTGGGCCGCTCGTAGCGGGAGCCCCGTCTGTAGTGGGCCGCTCACAGCGGGAGCCCCGTCTGTAGTGGGCCGCTCAGAGCGGGAGCCCCGTCTGTAGTGGGCCGCTCGCAGCGGGAGCCTCGTCTGTAGTGGGCCGCTCACAGCGGGAGCCCCGTCTGTAGTGGGCCGCTCGCAGCGGGAGCCCCGTCTGTAGTGGGCCGCTCGCAGCGTGAGCCCCGTCTGTCGTGGGCCGCTCATAGCGGGAGCCCCGTCTGTAGTCGGCCGCTCACAGCGGGAGCCCGGTCTGTAGTGAGCCGCTCATAGCGGGAGCCCGTCTGTAGTGGGCCGCTCATAGCGGGAGCCCCGTCTGTAGTGGGCCGCTCATAGGGGGGGCCCCGTCTGTAGTGGGCCGCTCATAGCCCCGTCTGTAGTGGGCCGCTCATAGCGGGAGCCCCGTCTGTAGTGGGCCGCTCGTAGGGGGGCCCCGTCTGTAGTGGGCCGCTCATAGCCCCGTCTGTAGTGGGCCGCTCATAGCCCCGTCTGTAGTGGGCCGCTCATAGCGGGAGCCCCGTCTGTAGTGGGCCGCTCATAGGGGGGCCCGTCTGTAGTGGGCCGCTCGTAGCGTGAGCCCCGTCTGTAGTGGGCCGCTCACAGCGGGAGCCCCGTCTGTAGTGGGCCGCTCATAGCGGGAGCCCCGTCTGTAGTGGGCCGCTCATAGCGGGAGCCCCGTCTTTAGTGGGCCGCTCATAGCGGGAGCCCCGTCTGTAGTGGGCCGCTCACAGCGGGAGCCCCGTCTGTAGTGGGCCGCTCACAGCGGGAGCCCCGTCTGTAGTGGGCCGCTCATAGCGGGAGCCCCGTCTTTAGTGGGCCGCTCATAGCGGGAGCCCCGTCTGTAGTGGGCCGCTCATAGCGGGAGCCCCGTCTGTAGTGAGCCGCTCATAGCGGGAGCCCCGTCTGTAGTGGGCCGCTCATAGCGGGAGCCCCGTCTGTAGTGGGCCGCTCATAGCGGGAGCCCCGTCTGTAGTGGGCCGCTCATAGGGGGGGCCCCGTCTGTAGTGGGCCGCTCATAGCCCCGTCTGTAGTGGGCCGCTCATAGCGGGAGCCCCGTCTGTAGTGGGCCGCTCGTAGGGGGGGCCCCGTCTGTAGTGGGCCGCTCATAGCCCCGTCTGTAGTGGGCCGCTCATAGCCCCGTCTGTAGTGGCCGCTCATAGCGGGAGCCCGTCTGTAGTGGGCCGCTCATAGGGGGGCCCGTCTGTAGTGGGCCGCTCGTAGCGTGAGCCCCGTCTGTAGTGGGCCGCGCGCAGCGGGAGCCCCGTCTGTAGTGGGCCGCTCGTAGCGGGAGCCCCGTCTGTAGTGGGCCGCTCGCAGCGGGAGCCCCGTCTGTAGTGGGCCGCTCATAGCGGGAGCGTGTTGGTGACCCCTGCTTTAGCATGTGCTCTTCCACACTGCGTGAAAGCTTTAATGGCAGCGTCTATGGCTGTGAAACAAGTGCTTCGATAGTGTTGTTTCATCCTTTAACGTTGACAGTACCACATGCAGTTGCAGACAAACATGACCTTCTTATCACCAGCTAGACATTTAGCATGCATGGCGACGCTCTTATCAACAACCTCATTTAACAATAGAGATGCAGGACCTTAAATCCTGCTACACTGTTACCTCTCCCAGATGATGGAGAACCACATGACTGCCAAGAATTAGCTGAACAAGCTGCAAAATGTAGAAGTGATTTAAGAGATCAACCTTTAAAAACTGGAGCAGTTTTGTTTGTAGACGGCTCATCAAAGAAAAATGAGTTTGGTAAAGCCCAAGGGGCTCTGCAGTAGTAACACAGACAAAGGTGATCAAAGCAGAAGCCCTGCCATCAAATTATTCTGCACAAGCAGCAGAATTAGTGGCTCTTACCGAAGCATGCAAAGTAATGAAAGGAAAAGATGTGACCATTTACACAGACAGCCAATATGCATTTGCTACAGTGCACGTCTTTGCTCAGCACTGGAAAAACAGAGGAATGGTGACCTCAACAGGTAAACCAGTAACTCATGCAGCTCCTTTAACTAATCTGTTAAATGCAGTACAGCTGCCGAGACCAATAGCTGTCTGTAAATGTGCAGCACATACATCAGAAACAGACAATGTTTCACTAGGCAACGCATTTGCTGACAAAACTGCAAAAGCAGCAGCAGCAGGACAAGTTAAAGTCCTCCTGCTCTCAGATCAAACCTCAGTGAACACACTTAAAGAAATGCAACAACAAAGTCCACCTGCCGAAATAGATCTATGGATTAAAAACGGAGCAGCCTTAAAAGAAGACATCTATGTATGACCAGCAGGAAAACCTATCCTACCAAAAAATCTGCATAAATGGGCCGCTATTGAGCCATGGTGTAACACATGTCTCAACAGGAGGGACGGTAGGACAGATACAGCAGCATTATACAACCTACGGATTTACCGTATTGGCCCGAATATAAGACGGTGTTTTTTGCATTGAAATAAGGCTGAAAAAGTGGGGGTCGTCTTACATTCGGGGTCTAGACATTATACCCATTCACAACGCTAGATGGCGCCAGATATCTTTGCTGTTGTTTATGATCTTCACCACAGGAGTCATCACGTGCGAATGCTGAACTTAACTCCCCAGGCCAAAGCGAACCCCTGTCACGAAGAAAAAATAAAAATAGCGGTCAGCACGAAGAAGAATAAAAAATAGCGGTAAGAAAGAAAAGAGAAGAAAATACGAGAAGAGATAACAGAAAATAGAGAAACGTAGCGACAATCTGGAGAAGTGGGTGTCGAAGATCGGCCAGGTTAACCGGCAGCTGAGGAGAAGTTATGATGCAAACTCCAAGATGATGGTGATAAATGAGGCAGAGTCTTCAAACAATTGCAAAGCGGCTGTGAAATATGGTGTCACAGAGCGTAATGTACGGAGATGGAGAGCTCAAAAAGATCGCCAAAAAATGCTCACAGTCAGAGAAAAGCTTTCCGTGGTCCTCAGAGCGGCCGCTTCCAAGAGCTCGACAGGAGGGCGTGCACGTACGTGGACGAGAAACGAAAGACGGGATGCCCATCAGCAGAGCTGTCATTCAGCTCAAGGCCGTGGAAATAGCCAAAGAGCTAAACATACCCACGGTTGAGTTCAGAGCGAGCCTCGGCTGGTGGAAAAGAATGATGCCAACACCTGTCACTGTACACAAGAAAGGTAAATCTTTATTATAAAATCCACTGGAAATGAGAAGAGCCGCGTTTACCGTCATGTTAGCCTGCCTCGCAGACGGAACCAAGCTCCCTCCTGTGTTTTTCGTAAGAAACAGACACCTAAGGAGGCGATGCCAGCTGGCATTATTGTACGTGCCCAGGAAAAGGGCTGGATGGAGACCGAGCTTGTAGTGGACTGGCTCAAGTTTGTGTGGGGCAGACGGCGTGGGGGACTCAGAAAAAAGAGGAACATGCTGATTTTGGATGCATTTTGTGGACACTTGTCTGATCCAGTCAAAAAACAAGTGAAGGCGATGAACGGCGACTTGGTGATCATTCCGGGGGAATAACAAGTCAGCTGCAGGTGTTGGATGTTGTGGTCAACAAACCATTCAAAGACAATCTGCCAAAGATTGGTGATCACGCACTCACACCGACAGGAGAGATCCAGAAGCCTCCGGTACGTTTGCTCTGTGAGTGGATCCTCCACACGTGGGATGCAGTTTCCCCAAAGAGCATCATCCACGGGTTTAAGAAATGTTGCCTATCAAATGCCCTGGGGCAGTGAGGATGAGGTGCTGTGGGAGGAGCCAGCGGATGTTTGTGAGGAGTAATGTTCTGACATGACAGATCTCAGCTACTCTCAAGTTTAAACCAGTTTGCATTATTTTAACGCAATGTTTTCCTTATTCAGATTTGTTTCAAGACTACAGCTACAGTTAGACTTCACTTTGATGGTTCATGCAGTTATTGCAATTTTGTTGTTTTATCACAGTAGATTGGTTTATTTACATTTCAAAAGCCAGAAGCCATTCATTTACAAATGTGATTGCACTTTAGTTTACATATTTAAATGTTCAGATATTAAGATGTGATAGACAGTTTTTGCATGATTTGAATGAGGCAAAATAACATGCTTTTTCTCTCGAATATATTGTTATAATCATTTGTTTGGTGTTCAAAGTCTTTTTTCAAACTTGAGTCTTGAAAAAGAGGGGGTCATCTTATATTTGGGCCAATACGGTAATTCTTATTCAAAAAAATGTGTAGAACATGTCTGACATGTGCAAGACACATTCACAAGGAAATCTGAGACCAAGAAGAGGAAATTTCCTGCTCCCCAATATCCATTCCAAACTATACATATGGACTTCATAGAATTAAATAAAAGTGAAGGGGAAAAAATACTGTCTAGTCATATAGATGCATTTTCAAATGGATAGAACTATTTCCACAAAAAAACCCAGATGCGCTAACAGTTGCTAAAGCACTCTGCAAAGATATCATACCCATATGGTATCCCAGAAAAAAATTACTGTGACTGATGGTACTCATTTTGTAAATCAAGTTGTTAAAAGATCAGTGTTATGTTTCATATTGATTTAAAACACCATTGCTCCTATCATCCTCAGAGTGCAGGCTTAGTTGAAAGAACTAACGGCACTATAAAAACAGACTGAAGAAATGCATGGAAGAGACGGGGAGACCGTGGACAATGTGTTGATTTGGCTAAGCTCTATATAAACATTACAAGCACCGCAGGCCTAACTCCTTATGAGATCTTATTTGGAAGACCTTACAGGCTTCCTCAGTTCACAACTACTGGGAGACAAATGATGAGTCTAATCTAGCTGATTACATGAGAAGAATGTTAGAAAAACAAAAGCAAGGTCATGAAACTGAGACGCCCTCTGTCTCCCAACAGAACGGTGGAGCCAGGCGACTGGGTCCTAGTGAGGAGCGTAAAAAGAAACACTGGTATTCACCTGAGTGGGAAGGACCTGACCAAGTTCTTTTGTCTACACCTACTGCTGCTAAATAGCTGAAAGATCAACCTGGGTACACCCTCACTCACTGCAAGAAGGTCATTTCTGTTGGAAACTCCGACCGGGAAGGTGATGCAAAGTCTGATAATAGGGTGGACTTAGACGAGTAGAGTCTGGGTAGACCCGAAAGTCAGTGAAGGTTTCAGAGCCGCCGACTCACTTAGGGGGGCTTTTTCAACAGGTTATGATCTATTGCTGTTCAGGAACAGTGTACTGGTTTCACAAACTCTTCAAGGACGGCAGCAGGTAAATATAGACACAAGCCAATACAGAAAAATCCAGAGGATTGGCTGGGCTGTAGTATGCTAGCCTCGGTGCTAGCTGTAATCATAGTATTCCTGATAATCATAATAGTTATACAAGGTCTCCAACTCAGTTGAAACCCAATACGTTTAAATGACTCCCAGGTGGCGACAGAGAGAGTTGGAGTGTCTATTCTCTTCATATGCGTGTTTTTATTTGTATGGTACCTCTCAGACCCCCCAGGTCGAAGATTGAACGTTACCAAAATACGTCATGACAAGTGAAGCGTAAATAACAACCTGAAGGACCAATGTGACAACAGCAGCGCTCCTTCCATAGCACCACAGGTGTGTCTGCCATCAATGCAAGCACAACCGTGACAATTCCTTTCACCAGCCTTAGCAGAGCTAGCATCTTTGGTAGAAACAATGCTGCAGCATGGAAAGATTATCCTTGGTATGTAACTACAGGCAGCACATCACATGCAGGAAAGTGGGCGAATCTAGTTGCAGATCCAAAGGTCATGACTGGAGATCATGGACGACAAGCCCCCACAGCTCAACCCAGAGGAAACTGCTTAAGGTCGGTTATGATGACAGTAAATTTGTGATAACAGTTAATCTCACCGGAAACAGCAAAGCAATACCTGTTGGGTTTTGTTATTTTGTGAAAAGACTGAGCCCAAACTCAGTTGCTCACTTATGGCAGATATGTTGTTAGGGTTAGCATCTAACCCTAGCATCTAGTGTGGCATCCCACACTGCTTCTTCAAGTTTGTCATGTTTAGTGACCCCTGGGGTCACTGTGTCAACCTTCCTCATATAGACATCAAAGGTAAGCGCGGCACTAGTGTTGTCTGTCAGTGTCCATTTCTTAGAAGTTCCTCACTCCATCCAACCCTTGCACCATCTGCCACATAATGTCATTCTTTACTATCTCCCGATCTCTGATCTCCATCTCTCCCCTCGGCCTATCTCAATTACACTGCGGTACCTGTTTTTTAGTGCTCAACACCCTATATCTTTGCTCCAAGTCTTCCCGTCTAATGCTGTAGTCTGGTTCTTTCAGTTGGAACCTTCTTTTTGGCTCTGCTCTTCTTGATGGTAGTGTCTGGTCTGGATGAGGTTTGGTGAGACCCTTGCGTATACAGGGGGGGATGTGCCCCATCCTAATCATCAGCACGCGAGCATACTCATTCATTTCCTCCCAAGTCCTTCCATGTGCAAAGTTTACCAAGTAAAACTCGCTGCTACTGTTTCTGGCATAGGGCACCCGCACTCTTTTCAGCCCGTGCTTAGCCATGAATCCCTTCAGCTTCTCATCCCATGGGCACAACTCTTTGTAGATGGTTAGTCCTCTGTGCTCTTCAAGTATCCGGCCTGTTTTGGCCTTCTTCAGGCAAGCTGATCAATTTAAACATGTTGGCCACTTGGCCGTCACCATATAATGGTTCCTTCTTGCTTTTTCCCTTTTCCCGTATCCTAATCATTTAAAGTTTTGTTAGGGTTTGTTAGGGTTAACCCCTAACCCTAATTCTTCAATTATTTGTGATTATAAGATTAACTTTTTTCTAATTAGGTTTCTTTCTTTTTTAGCTTCTCCAATTTTCCCTTCTATCCCTTCTATTTTTCTAGATGTTGCTCCCTCCGTGCCTGGGGCCTTCTGAGGTGTCCAATTTTCTGTTTCCCCTTTCAACTCCTCTCGCTTTTTGCTTTTAATGTTTTTTTCTTTTCAATTTAAGTGTCCCCTCCCTTCCTTTGTATCTCGCCTTTGTATTTGTTCTTCCCCTCTGTTTCTTATCGAATTTGTGTTTCCCTTTTTATAACCTCTCCCCTGCTTTTCCTTTTTAAGGTTATTTTCATATATTGGGATTCTTATTTTTACTTTAAATTTCCTTTCCCCTCTTTTGAACTTAACCTCTTCTTTTCATCCTTCCCTTCTTCCCCTCTGTTTCTTCACTCCAACTTCTCCTTGATTCTTTTCTTTCCTTAACCAAATTTCTCCCTCTCTTTTGCCTCCCAATACTTTTACCTTCCCTTTAGCCTCGTTAGGCCATGCAGGGGGGCAACAGAATCAAGCGTGATTCTCAGTGAGGTTGCTGCACCCTTCAGCAATAGAGTCGACCTCAGCAGGGCTAAGATTATAATGAGTGATCCCTGGGGAAACACACGGTGGTCCTGGGATCAGCACAGGGATCGCTTCCTTAAACTTAGCTACAGCATTATCTGAAAGACATCTGCTATAGTAAGACTTTGTTCTGAGGATAGAAGAATCCTTAATCATAAATGTAAAAGTGATCAAAGAATGGTCTGACAGGAGTGGGTTCTGAGGGAACACTGAGACATGTTCTATGTTAACCTCACCACCATAAAATGCAGAACTAGATCTAGGGTGTGGTTAAAGCTGTGAGTTGGTTGGTTTATCTGCTGGAGGAAACGAACTCACTAAAGAAACAGCACAACTAGTCTGCTTGATGAGGAGAGGAGAGGAAACCATGACCCAGTGGAGTGACAGAGGCCTGTCAGGTCATCATGTTTCTGGACCCCGGCAGCCTTGGGCCTATCACAGCATAGCTAAGGTGTGACCTAACGATTAGACGACCCCCTAAGTATGATAATATGTCCGTCTATAATAGTAACTGGAACTACAGAATTAGTAACAATAAGCTTTTTCAAAGAGGTAGGTTTTAATCCTAATCTTAAAAGTAGAGATGGAGTCAGCCTCCCGTACCTGGACAGGGAGCTGGTTCCAATTAATATTACTGATGTCATTCATAGAACTTGTATTGAGTCCTAATTGAGGTGTGTCATGTCCTCCTTTTGAGGAAGGATTATGACTGATTCCTCCTTCTGTCCCTTGAGGGGTGTTAGTCATAGAATTAGGTGGTGTGGGTGCAGGTGGTTCCTGCTCAGGTACGTTAGCCATTCTGTGTATTTGCCCGGAACCGCCCGTCTCCTCGTCTTCAGGTCTTAAATAAGCAGTTAAGGATGGGTATATAGATTAAGGAGGACAAGAATAATGTGGTTGTCCTTCCTTCACTTTTTCTTTTATTTCTTGCCTTTATTGTGACCTTCTCATCTTTTAACAGACTCCTCGTACCAGACTTTGGCACAATGGAGGCCATATTTATCCGCTTTGGGATCAGATTCTGCCTTTTCTTTTGTAGTATCTGAAGCCTGTATATTGATTCTCAGCAGGCCTTTACCTCTGTAAGATCTTAACTTGTTTTTCAGCCATCCTGGCACCATCTCAAACATGTTCCATATGTGTCCTGTCACCTGTGTTTTCATGTGCTTGTGACTGAATGTCTTGTTTTTCCCTTATGGTTGCTGTGAGGGAGTCCCGGGGGCCTACAGGCTCCTGGGTGCTCTTCTAACGACTGAGGAGGCACTTGAAGATGGAGCAGATCCTCACTCTGAGATTGAACAAGCTGAAGAATTGGATAATTTGTAAGCATGGAGGAACCATTAGAAGAAGCTCCAGTTTCTCTTGAAAAACATCTAGACAGCTATGCACCCCTGTCGGTGGTTGGAGTGGAACCACAGGAAATTAAGGAAGTGGAGTCAATGAGAGCATTTGTCCAGTTTTTTAATTGAAAAGATTCTTAATCACATTCACCAAAAAGCAAACATTGTACCTCAGTACAACGATGAAGTCCTCGGTGCTCTCCTTGCACAGGTCTGGCCCCAAGTCTGGGATGAATGATGCTGTTAGATCCATTATATTGAAGTTATCCTTATTTGCTTTTACCTTGTTATATTCCTTATTCTTGTTATATTGTCTCTCATTACTTAATGTTTCTTATTATTTGCTAATGCTTAATGTTCATGATGCTTGATGTCAACTCTCTTCTGGGTCTGGTCGAGGGCGACGAAATGCGGCGCTGTTGGAGAAGTGGCCTTGACTGGAGACAGAGCTGCAGAGCACAGGAGCTGTTCTTTATTTAATCTGTCTGATAGAGAAATGTGCTGTCTGTGTGCTAAGCTAATCAAATCAGTGAAGACCTACGTATAATCTCACCATTATGACTCACAGTCTTTTGCTTTGTTTGGGACCTGCTATCTTGTGTTTTCCCCCTCCCTTAGACACATTTGACTTCTGTAACTAGGAACCTCCTAATCTCAATAAAACAAGGATGGCGGGAGGTGTGCGTCAGAACGTGTTGGAGATCTGTAACTGAGCACATCTCTCCGTTCTCCTTGCAAGTAAATTTCCAAACTGTTGTCTTTGCCTCATTTGTGTTTCTCTCGTGTTTCAGGTTGTTTGTGAACCTAACATTTTGGTCCTTCGAGCCGGATTCCAACACACCTGAAGGGTCCAGTGGTGAGGCTGAACCTCAGGAAAGGCCGTGGCCACGGCAGGCTGCCTCAAAGCGACCTATGATACCCTTTCCGGGACTGGGCTTCAGCTCACTGATTGGACCCTGACGGTTGACGAAATCAAGGAGGAAAGACAACAGTGGTGAGCATGTCTTGAATTCAAAAGTGTGTGTGTGATGATGATTGTCGGGGACTTAATGTAAAATTGCGATAGACACTAAGGCAGTGTTTTGGGAGAGGGAACCCGAAAGTCCTCTGTAAGACGCAATGAGAAACAAACCCTGTGAATACTAGTCAATGGCAGGTAAATAAGAGTACTAAGGGCAGTACCAAGGCAGGGCAAGGCAGTCCTGGCCACGTGAAAAAGAAATTAAGTCACGACAAATCATCCAAAGAGTGATTGTGAGTGTGAAAGGATTGTTAAATACCACTAGGTATTTTCAATCATACCAAAGCAGTGGGACAGTAAGTGATAAGGCCCTTGTGATGCAGAGGCAAGACTCTCCACTCGAAAGAGTTGAAGTGAGAAGTACCACAACGGCTTGATTAATTATCACCCCACTGAGATCAACATCCCAGTTTTAGGTCACCCTATGTGCAAGACTGGACCAAATTCCTAATAAAAAACAAAAACAAACAAAAAAAAAAAACCGGTAAATTAGGATAAGGTTAACTCGTAAAATAAAAAAAAAAAAAAAAAAATCTTAATAAAAGCAGATTGAAAAGTAGCTAAGAGTAAAAATCGAAATCCTCAAAAGAAAAAAGAAAAAAAAAAAAATGGGGGCAAGTAAAGTAAACAAGGCCCAGAGATGAACTGCGGTGTAAGGATTGGAAATTCATCGACGGACAAAATCCAAAGAAACTCGCGTATTTAGACAAGTGGATAACTGATTATGGGTTCGAAGGACAGCTAAATTCACAACAAATAACAGCCCTACAAGATGAAATAAAAGAGCAAACTAAAAATAATCCGAAAAAGATGAAAAAAAATACGGTTATGAGGATACTGAGTTTTGGTTGCAGTTAGCGTTAAGGAGAGAGAAGGGACAAAGTAAGTTGAAAATGGAGGCAAAGGAGGGAAAGGACGAGGTTGAGAACAAACAGTTAATGTTTCACAGGAAAGAGGATGATGAGACAGGCGCAGGGAGCAGACGCGCGCACAGACAGACAGAGCAGGCAACAGATAAGTCGGCAGAGAAAGGGGAAGCGGATGTAGAACAGAGAGCAGCAGGGTGGGAGGCTTGTATCCTGACCTTCGTGAATCGTGTGCATTGCCACCAACATATACACTACAGACATTAGACCCTCCACCCACTGATACACTTAGAATTACACGCTCAGCGCAGCCCTTTGGTATGCGTGGTCAAAAGCATTAGGACAAGCACTGACTCCAGCAGTCCCAAAATTGAATAATCTAAGTGAAATGAGCACTCCTCCAATGGAAGATATGTACCCCATGATTGAAGTAGCTAATCCAAATGCTGAAACAAACCAACCGGTAATGCTAGTCTATAGAACTTGGACAATGGAGGATGTTAAAAAGCCATAGAAGGTGTGCCTTCCCATAAGGAAGACATAGAACTCTTTATAGAAGGTATGGAAAATGTGAGAAGAGCCTATCACCTTAATGGTGCAGAGGTTCAACAGATCTGGATGACAGCTCTGGGTTCTAACTGGACTCATGTAGAGGAGACTGGAATCCAAAATAAAATAATGAGGTGCTGAAACATGATGATGGTGAATTGACAACAGAGTCAATGCTCTTGTATTAAGAACTCGAAATTGTTTTGCTAAGAGAGCAAATTATGTGGAAATTAACCGTGTTAAAAAAGAGAGGATGAGCTTTTCGAAGAATATCAGGCCAGAATGACTAAAGTTTTCAGAACAAACAGCGGACTGCATGATGACAACACAGATGCAGGTGCATATAGACAACAGTTGAAAAATGCCCTCCATGCAGGCTCCAGAGAGCCTATTCGTGGATGGGTAGAGCGGCATAACATTAACATGTCCACATGCACACTGGATGATTCAAACATTACACTTACACCCATTACCCCAAGGTTATTGTGAAAGCCCAACTATTTATTCTCAGATGATGAGACAGCAAGTATGGCTAAATTTCACCCCTCCCAGTAGGAGTCAAGTATTGATTTATTTAGATGATGTTTTATTAGCATCTGAAACCTTAGAGCATGTAAAATAGACACCATAGCACTTCTTAAACATTTAGCAGAAGAGGCCATAAGTAAGCAAAAGTAAACTACAGATGTGCAAAACTGAAGTAAAGTACTTGGGTCACAACCTGAGTGCAGGAGGAAGAACTATCATAGAAGGCCATAAACAGCTATTCTGCAAGCTCCAAAACCACAAACTAAAAAGCAAATGATTCCCTTTTTAGGACTAACTAATTATTGCCGCAACTGGGTGCCAAATTATGCTGAAATTACAGCACCGTTGCAAAAAAAATGATGTATGAAGATTTAAAAATGACTTCTTCACTAAAATGGACTGAAAACGCAGCAAAGGCCTTCCGTGACATGAAGAAGCTTTAGTGTTGAGCACAGCTTTAGCTTTAGCCTTAGATTACAGCAAACCTTTGGTTCAGATGGTTGATTGCAAAGGACATTTTATGACCTCGGTCTTAGCTCAACAATGTGGGACTAAAATGAACCAATAGCATATTTCTCGTCTAAACTTGACCCTGTAGCATGTGCTCTTCCACACTGTGTGAAAGCTGTAATCGCAGCATCTATGGCTGTGGAAACGAGTGCTTCTATAGTGTTGTTTATACTTAGCCATTAATTAAGTAGGTTATAACTTAGCCATAATTAAGTTAAGAAAATAGGAAATTGTGTTTGTGTGTGAATGGAGGACTAAGCCATTGAAAGAGTTGATAGGAAACTCTGCTAGTCCTGTGTTTTATTATTTTGCCTCATAAGAAAACAAAGTAAGTTGAGAGATATAGCCATAGGAAAGACATAGGAAGGCACAAAACAGATGACGGAGAACCACTTGACTGCCAAGAATTAGCTGAACAAACTGCAAAAAGTAGAAGTGATTTAGATCACCTTTAAAAGCTGGAGCATTTTGTTTGTAGAACGGCTCATCAAAGAAAAATGAGCAACCTTAAAAGAAGAATCTATGTATGACCAGCAGGAAATCTATCCTACCAGAAAATCTGTGTAAATATGCTGCTATATTGAGCCATGGTGTAACACATGTCTCAACAGGAGGACAGTAGGACAGATACAGCAGCATTATACACCTATGGATTCAATTCTTATTCAAAAAAATTGTAGAACACGTCTGACGTGTGCGAAACACATTCACGGGAAATCTGAGACCCAGGAGAGGAAAATTTCCTGCTCCCCAAATATCCATTCCAAACTATATCATATGGACTTCATAGAATTAATAAAAGTGAAGGAAGAAATACTGTCTAGTCATAATAGATGCATTTTCAAAATGATAGAACTATTTCCAACAAAAAACCCAGATGCGCTAACAGTTGCTAAAGCACTCTGCAAAGATATCATACCCAGATATGGTATCCCAGAAAAAATTTACTCTGATAACGGTACTCTCATTTTGTAAACCAGTTGTTAAAAAGATCAGTGTTATGTTTCATATTGATTTAAAACACCATTGCTCCTATCATCCTCAGAGCGCAGGCTTAGTTGAAAGAACTAACGGCACTATTAAAAACAGACTGAAGAATGCATGACACAATGGTCGATTTGGCTAAGCTCTACATAACATTACAAGCACCGCAGGCCTAACTCCTTATGAGATCTTATTTGGAAGACCGTACAGGCTTCCTCAGTTCAAAACTACTGGGAGACAAATGATGAGTCTAATCTAGCATGATTACATGAATGTTGGGAAAAACAAAAGCAGGTCATGAAACTGAGACGCCCTCTGTCTCCCAACAGAAATTCCAACCGGTGGAGCCAGGAGACTGGGTCCTAGTGAGAAGCGTAAGAAAAAAATAAATAAAAATAACACTGGTATTCACCTAAGTGGGAAGGACCTGACCAAGTTTCTTTTGTCTACACCTACTGCTGCTAAAATAGCTGAAAGATCAACTGGGTACACCTCACTCATTGCAAGAAGGTCATTTCTGTTGAAAACTCCAACCGGGAAGGTGATGCAAGTCTGATAATAGGGTGGACTTAGACGAATAGAGTCTGGGTATACCCCGAAAGTCAGTGAAGTTTTAAGAGCCGCGACTCATTTAGGGAGGCTACTTCAACAGGTTATGGTCCATAAATAGTGTGCCGATTTCATAAACATCACAAGCAGCAGCGGGTAAAATAAACAAAAGATAATACGGGAAGAAAGAAGAAAAAAAAAAAAAAAAAAAAGGAGAGAAATACAGAAGATTGGCTAAAGCTGTAGTATGCTAGCCTCGGTGCTAACTGTAATCATAAGTATTCCTGATAATCACAATAGCTATACAAAGTCTCCAACTCAGTTGAAACCGAATAAGTTCAAATGATTCCCAGTGGCTACAGAATGCAATTAAATGTTTGGAGTGTGTGTTTTTTCTTAATATGCGTGTTTTTTATTTGTATGATACCTCTGGAAACCCCCAGGTTTAAGATTGAACATTACCAAAATAACGGCCTGGCAAGCGAAGCGCAATAACAACACTAAAGGACCATGTGGCAACAGCAGGTCAGCTCTTATGCTGTATTTGACCTGTAACTTTTCATTCACCTGAAGCTCACCAGCTCCATTATTTCAGCTTCACTTCTTTAACACCTCTTTAATCGCTTGTTCGTTCTGAAAGTAGCTCTGATACAATTTTCAATGCAAAACAAAAACTGTTCTTACTGTAAAAATGATGTATGTTTTTTTGTCTGTTGGAAAGTTCATTTGTTGCGCCCTGCTGTTCATGCATGCATTATAGTGTTCTGAAGTTGTGTCCTGTTATTTATTTTATTTCTGGTGGTGTGGGGGATGAGAGACTGTTTGATACATTGCCTATGAGCTACAGGACTATGTGCTTAGTAACACTGGCTTATGCTAATTTCTGTGTTCCCTAGTCGTCAGCTGATCATTAGTCACTCACAGGGCATGGATTTATTCCTGAACAGTGACGTCGTAACAAAAGATCTGCATGGCAATCTGAAAATGTTCCTACGTATAATGTTCCTACATGTATTGATGCTATCGGTGTTCCACGCGGTGTTCCAGATGAGTATAAATTAGTGATCAAGTAGCTGCTGGTTTTGAATCTTCGATCTGTTGGTGTGTTGTGTAACAATAAAGAAACGTAACGAACAGAATCAACTACATCCATTACAATCAAACGTTTAGAAAATTGGACTCAGAGCGGTTTTGAGGCTGTTCATAGCCAACTGTCGGCTACTTCCCTTATGGGCATTCCAGAACAGGATCGCAGTGGATATGTTGTTGGCTGAGAAAGGTGGTGTGTGTGTGTGTGTGTGTGTGTGTGTGCTGTGTTCGGAGATCAATGTTGCACCTTCATGCCTAACAACACTGCGTCGGATGGGAGTCTCACACTGGCCATAGAAGGCCTTCACCCCCTGAACAGCAAGATGAAGGAGCACTCAGGAGCAAAGACTGCGATGTGGGACGAGTGGATGAATGTGTTTGGGAAGTATAAGACATTGGTTACATCTATTCTAATTTTTGCTGCAATCCTTACCTTGTGTGGATGTTGTTGTATTCCCTGCCTGCGTTCTCTCTTATTAACCGCCTTATCACCACAGCTATCGCTCCCATGGAAAATCATATGGCCGAGTTTGTATCCCTTAATCAGCAGACAAGAGCTGGATTTGACTACAGACTCTGAGGACTACGAGTGAATTGAGCTAATTTTTGACTTTGAAAATCTACTGGAAGAGATTGTTAAATGACTGAGAATTGAAGCAAATATGTGATAAACAGGAGGGAAATGTTAGATCCATTATATTGAAGTTATCTCTTTATTTGCTTTTACCTTGTTATATTCCTTATTCTTGTTATATGTCTCTCATTACTTATTTTCTTATATTTGCTAATGCTTAATGTTCATGATGCTTGATATGTCAACTCGAACTTCTCTGGTCGAGGGCGACAGAAATGCGGCGGCTGTTGGAGAAGTGGCCTTGACTGGAGACAGAGCTGCAGAGCACGGAGCTGTTCTTTTAATCTGTCTGATATAGAGAATGTGCTGTCTGTGTGCTAAGCTAATCAAATCAGTGAAGGCCTACGTATAATCTCACCATTATGACTCACAGTCTTTTGCTTTGTTTGGGACCTGCTATCTTGTGTTTTCCCCCTCCCTTAGACACATTTGACTTCTGTAACTAGGAACCTCCTAATTTCAATAAAACAAGGATGGCGGGAGGTGTGCGTCAGAACGTGTTGGAGATCTGTAACTGAGCACATCTCTCCGTTCTCCTTGCAAGTAAATTCCAACTGTTGTCTTTGCTCATTTGTGTTCTCGTGTGTTTCAGGTTGTTTGAACCTAACAGATGCAATCTAAGTCTGACAGAGGATCATTTAACAAGATGGACAAAATAATCCACAAAGCCTGTAAAAAGCTGGGCAATCCGAACGAGGTCCTGTCCTACTGAAGTACTCAGAGGAGTCATCATTGAAGAACAAATGGTCGTATTGCCAAAAAACTCTTGGGACATCCAGAAACAAACATCTTCCAGAGATTCTGCTGTTTTTTCCTGGGCTGAGTTCTGTGGCGCGGTCCTCATGTTGGAACAGAGGGGCTGAAGGAGCGGGTCGCGAAGACACATGCGACAGTAGGATCGACTTTCGATCCCCAAGATTTAGCACATTTGTATTTCCTGGTTTCCTGAAAACAAGTGACAAGTCCCAGTACCTCTGGGTCAGTTTCATAAAGGGGAGTTTTTCCTGCCACTGTTGCTTGTCTGGGGTCAGGTCCTGGGATTCTGGAAAGCGCCTTGAAACGATTTTGATTGTATAAGACGCTATATAAATAAGATTGATTGATTGATTGATAAAAAAAAAAAACTAGTTTGGACCTGAATCCATGCATAAATTCTCATTCTTAAATGCTTTGACTTGTTGAGTGTTAAAGTAGTCCCTGAAAATGACTCGCTCAAGTTTTTTTAAATTTCAAAAATATCGCGAGGCGCAAACTTTAGCTTCTGACAAGGCGCCTGGGCCTCGGTAACAGTACCAGCCGCTTCTCGTGGGCCATAACAACAGGAGAAGCATCGCAACCTTTATTTGCAAAGATTTAGCCTGTACTCGCTAGTGAAATACGAAGGCTTTGAAATCAAAACGGAAGACGCATCTATTCAAATTTAACTTTACATTCAAATTGAACTGAACATCAATGCTGCCTTTTATTCTGACCATCTGTTTATCTATATATGCTGTAAAATTCCTTTAAATCCTTTTTACTTATTTCCTTGTTTGTAAGCTGCAGCATTTAGCACATTTCTGTAGTGATTTAATTGGGTGTGCCTCCTAGGCGCACCTGTAACTATCCTACAAGCTCCTGCACAAAAAGTGGAATCATTTGGGAACCGCAGGTCGCACGCTCATGAACCAAACACTGAAATGTGCACAGCGGATTTTACTCTATGGAATCAAGACCGTAACTACAACAACGCCCGAGCAATCCCCAAAAAACCTCAACTTCCTCCATTCTTACACCTAACTGGAAGTGGCTTTTTAATTGGGTGTGCCTCCTATAGAGGAGGCCACCCTTTGTTATCCTCTTTTTTTCCCATCAAAAAGTTTGGCATATATCTTTTCTTGTAATTAGTCCTGGGGAAGGGGGGGGGCAACAGGCAATATGAAAGTGGGGGCAGGGACCGGGCCAGAGGGTGAGGCACACCCTCACAACACTTCTGGTGAATTGTCTAGTTACTGTCGCTAAGACAGGCAATACCAGCAGTGTGTATAGCTGCAAGAGCCCTGTTGTCACTTATGACCAAAATTTCTTCAAACCCCAAAAGGTTAAACAGAAATAGAGAGCACTCGTTTTGTTTTCTTACTAATGTGTTGGATGTCATTTAATGTCGTTTGTTAATTTCAGATAATTATGTAATTTGTCTTTGGAGTTTGATCTCATTAATGGATATAAAAACAGGTGGTTGAAGTGTGTTAATATCAAAGATTTGAAGATCGCCACTGGCCTATTGTTGAAATGTTTTTTCATGTAGTAAAATCTTTTTTTATATATTCTAACTCCCGTCTGGCCCAGGTGCATTTGGACCCGTCTCCCATGAGCTCTAGTTTAAGGTTAAGCTTTTGTCCGCCTATAACAGTGCTGAGATCTCTCTCCAACCAGGTAAACACCTCTTCACACACCTGTAAACACTCCACTCTCACCTGGGCCACGTGACCACAATGACTCTCCTGATAGGCACCACTATCAACTGGTTTCTATGGGCCTTTGTTTCACCAATGTGCCTGAATGGAAGGGAACTCATGAAACCTAACCCACCATGATGGGCGTTTGGCCCTTGATGCTACAGAAGCTGAGATAGTTTTTTCTTCCACCAAACGTGTCAGAAGTGAAGAAGCTCTTCAGATGAGAAGCCAAAATCTTCCAGTTACTTTCATCAGTTCAGTTGACCTACAGAGAGCTTTATGGATAAATATGGCCTGGATGTATGAGAAGCTCAAAACCTTGAGTCCTGCAGCCTGTTTGGGGAGAAGCTCCATGGACATTTGGACCACGTCATTTGTTCAGGCACCTTCAATAGACCAACCACGAGTACTGTAGTAGTCTTAAGAGAGAGCCATCTTTACATAAACTGAGCTGAATGAGGTCCCGCTTTGGTTTACACTTCAAAGACAAATCATTAAAGCTTTAAATCTTTTAAAAGGGTTAAAACAATTAAATGGACCTGGCCACTTTTACTGGCGACTGGTTCGTAATTATTATGTGACACAATGACGTCATTTTATGTGCACCGTAGTGTCCGAACGATCATTTTAAACTCAGTCCACTACGTAATTCACTCAATCCACGTCCCCAATGTAGTGAGTAGTGAATAGGGAAAGAGTGTGTGGTTTTGGACACAGCATTTTAACTTGCATAAATTTAGCGTTACAAACCTAGAGTTAGGGTTAGGTTAACCTAACACTAACGCTAACTTTAACCCTTCAAAAGTCCAACCACGAGTACTGTAGTAGTCTTAAGAGAAGAGCCATTTTTACATAAACTGAGCTGAATGAGGTCCCGCTTTGGTTTAGCACTTCAAAGACAAACATTAAAGCTTTAAATCTTTTATCCTCTACTTAAAAAACTGCAGTTGTTGATGTAACTGAAAATACTTTATACTGTGCTGTTGAAATAGCTGCTGACATTAGCAATTTAAACACTAAGATAATACATATTCAAGAAATGGAATCACAAATATTCCTTGAACATCTACTTTCTGAACATCAGAATCTTCTTTTCAGATACAACCATAAGAAAAGTGTCTTGTTTCATAATCTGAAAAGACTAATGGAGCGGATGGACAAAGAGGAGTTAAATCATTTCTACAAAAATATTTCCATGAAGTATGATAAGCGTCCTCCACAAATAAACACTGACCAAACTAAAACTCCCTCTCAGGCCATTCAGGACCTGCAGGAGGCCAATAGTCAGATTTATGCATTGATTAGCCACATACAGGAAGACATTGTGACCCTGGAGGAACATTTCAAGGATCTGAATAAAACAGTACCTTCAAACCTTCAAAATATATTTGATTGTCAGAATGAGAAGAACCTCCTCCCCAATATTGGACTGGATACTGAAACCCAGAAACTTCTGGAGAGCCACAATAAAATAAAAGAGCAGCTACAGTTTACACAAAACCATCAACGCATCAATGAGAACCTCATTGAAGAACTTACAGAGGACGTGGATAAGCTACGTGAAAGAGTCAAAATCCTTCAGGAAAGGGAAGCGTGCAGTACTCCATTAGAGCAAGTTGAAAAGGAGAACAAACTTGTTTTGGAAACTGAAGTTTGGGAAGAAAACATCAATGGTATTAACCAGCAGTTGTCTGAAGAGATCAACAGGGGTGATGACTTAAATGGACAGCTGAAAAAGACCCAACGCCTGTTCTTTATTTACAAAACATCATTAAGAATTACTGTAAAGAAACGTCTGCCCTCCGTAGCACTGTGAAAAAGCTTGTGGAAAAATTAGAGGATAATCAGACCTCACTATACAAAAGTAATTTCAACTTCTTCAGTCCAAAGTGGAAGAAGCATCAAGCAGAGATCAGTCTTCTAATTAGCCAGAGGCGTTTGGCACGGGACAGCATTGAAGACCTCAAAGAGCAGCTGGACAGGGCAAAATACATCTATAGCATCTTTAGGATCATGTTTGAGAAGATTCAGATGGAGGTTGATGAACTTGAGGAAACAATAAAGTGGCTTGATGACAGGCTGCTGAAAATTAGTCCTTCGTTGAGCCAAAGAATGTGTAGATGGTTGGGGCTAGCACCAGCAAAAGAAGAAATGGAGATGGGCATCCTCAGAATACAGAAACGTGAGGCTAAGTGCAGACTGAAGGATCTTCGAAAGCAGCTTTTGGATGTCAAACGCTTTTATTCTCGATATGAACACATCACAGGGAAGATTAAGGAGGACAAGAATATCCTTCAGAAACGACTGAGAACATTTGAGGAGAAGCTGGAGAGTACGCTTCAGGAAGAAAGAATCAGAACAAAGACATTCGAACATTGGAATTGAATATTTACCACTGTCCAAATGTCACAATTGAACAACTTATGATTGTACAACTGTTGCCTGTCGTGTTTTAAGGAAATATATGACATTCTGTATAAAACTTGTCAAGTTAACACATTAATGCGACTATGATAAAAAAGCTCTTCATGCCTCTTCATAAAAAAATCTTTTGACATAATCTGCAATCTCTGTCAAGATTAATATTAAACTAGAAAACAATCACTTGGAGAGCTCAGTCCTCCACCAAGGAGGTAATTTCCTGACATATAGAATATTCGGGCATTAGTAATAATGTTACATGACTTACATGGCCGTCTGGCGGCGAGGATTTGGCCTCCAATCCTTGGTTGGGTGGGAGGGTTACGGTCCCCAAGAGTGGTTGTGGGTTCCTTGTTGTCACATCCTCAATGATGAAGTGTTCAGAGACTTTTATCGGAATCATCCAAAAAAGCCGGGTAAGGCAAAAGGAGGCGCCCGTTGAGGGGGAATTCTCACGATCCTGTGTTAACTGCTTCTCTAGTAATTGCTCTTTGTTTTCATTGGGGAGGGGGTGGTTGACCTGTTTTCCACCTCGTGTTGACCTCACCTGTGGCTAATCATTGTGATTGGGGATCCTTTTATACAGCCCACACCAGCCGATCTTACTCCTATGACAGACATGTAAAATGGTGACCTTTAGAAAACAAATCCATCAACTTGAACAATTATAAAATATGCATGCAACTTTTTGGGGGGAAATAAACTTAAAGGTAAACTCCATTTTACTCAGGTAGGTTCTTGTTTTCTTTCTTTAGAAGGAGCCCATTAAAGATAGGATCAGGTTTTCTTTCATAGGAAGAGTTCTATTGAAATATTCTGTAGCTGTAGATAGATGTAGATACTGTAGAGAACAAGAATTAGAGACCACATCCACACTGGCAGACATCCAGAAGTTGCTGAACCGCGTAGGGAGAACCACCCTCTATGACCGGGGGGCAATGCAGGGACTAGATCCGACTCAGCTACTGGCTTCACACAAGAGACGATTTCAACGGGTCCAACAAAATGAGAAGCCAGTTTCTGAGAGTCCACTTGTAAGGGAAAGTCCTTTGTTGAGAGCCAGACCTTCTCAATCAATCAATCAATCAATCAATCAATCAATCAATCAATCAATCAATCACTCTTTATTTATAGAGCATCTTTTACAATCAAAATTGTTTCAAGGTGCTTTCCAGAATCCCAGGGCCTAACCCCAGACAAGCAACAGTGGCAGGGAAAAACTCCCCTTTAACAGGAAGAATCCTTGAGCAGGACCAGGCTCATGTAGGCGGATGCTCCTGCTGATGGGAGAGGAGAGGAGAGGAGAGGAGAAGAGGGAGAGGAGTGAGGAGGGGAGGAGAGGGAGAGGAGAGGAGAGGAGGAGAGGAGAGGAGAGGGAGAAGGAGAGGAGAGGAAACAATGACCCAGTGGGGTGACAGAGGCCTGTCAGGTGATCATGTTTCTGGACCCCGGCAGCCCTCGGCCTATAACAGCACAGCTAAGATGTGACCTAACGATTAGACGACCCCCTAAGTATGATAATTTGTCTGTCTATGATAGTAACTGGAAACTACAGATTAGTAACAATATACGCTTTTTCAAAGAGGAAGGTTTTAAGCCTGATCTTAAAAGTAGCGATGGAGTCAGTCCTCCCTACCTGGACAGGCAGCTGGTTCCATAGCAGGGGGGCCTGGACAGGGAGCTGGTTCCATAGCAGGGGGGGCCTGGTAGCTAAATGCTAGGCCCCCCATTCTACTCCCTGGAAACTCTGGGAACCACAAGTAGACCAACATTCTGAGAGCGGAGCGGTCTATTGGGCTGATAAGGTATCACTAGCTCCTCCAGGTAGGATGGAGCTAGGCCTCTGAGGACCTTGTAGGTCAAAAGAAGGGTTTTAAAAAATGATTCTAAATTTAACGGGCAGCCAATGAAGAGACGCAATTACATGAGTCATGTGACCTCTGTGGTCAATACCTGTCAGTACTCTGGCTGCAGCATTTTGGATCAACTGGAGGCTTCTTAAAGAGTTGTTTGGACACCTGATAATAAGAATTACAATAGTCCAGCCTGGAAGTAACAATAGCATGAATTACCTTTCAGCATCACGCTGCATCAGTAGCTTCCTGATCTTTGAGATGTTCCTCAGGTGAAAAAAGGCACTTCTAGAGACTATTTAATGTGTGAGTTGAAGGAGAGATTTTGATCAAAAGTTACTCCTAGATTCCTCACAGAGAGACTAGATGTTAATGAGATACCATCTAGAGTGATTATGTGATCGAATCTATGCCAGAGAGGTTCAGGACCAAACACCATGACCTCAGTTTTTCCTGAGTTAAGGAGGAGGACATTTGAAGACATCCAGGACTTTATGTCTTTAAGACAGGTCTGGAGCTTCACTAACTTCTCTGTCTCTTCGGGTTTCATGGATAAATAAGCTGAGTGTCATCAGCATAACATGAAAATTTATCCCATGCTGCCGAATAATGTTCCCTAAGGGAAGCATGTACAAGGTGAAGAGGATTGGTCCAAGTACCAGAACCTTGAGGAACTCCATGGCTAACCCTACTGTATGAGGAGGGAACACCATGGACATGGGCAAACTGGTATCTATCAGATAAGTATGATCTAAACCAGTCTAGTGCTGTCCTTTAGTCCCAATCACATGTTCCAGTCTCTGTAACGGATGCTGTGATCAACTGGATCAAAAGCAGCACTGAGGTCCAGCAGAACCAGCATAGAGACCAGTCCATGATCGGAAGCTATGAGAAGATCATTAGTGACTTTAAGAAGTGCTGTTTCTGTCTTCTGTGCTGTGTGAGCTCTAAAGCCTGACTGAAACATCTCAAACAGGCTGTTCCTCTGCAGGTGCTCCAGTAACTGAGTCACCACCACCTTCTCTAGAACTTTAGAGATAAAAGGAAGGTTGGATATTGGCCTATAATTAGCTAAGACATCAGGATCCAGTGATGGTTTTTTAAGCAACGGCTTAATCACTGCCACCTTGTAGGACCGGGGTACATAACCTGTCACGAAAGAACAACTGATCTGGTCCAGGATAGAACTGCCTATCAATGGTAAACATCCTTCAACAGGTGTGTTGGGATGGGATCTAAGGACACGTGGGGACTTGATTTCTGAATTAGCAATGACACCTCAGAAAAATATATAGGGCTGAAGGAGTTTAAGGGCTCGTTGGAGACCCTGTATGTTCCCACAGTCGGCACATCTGGTGATGGTCCAGTTGTTGGGATGGCCTGGTTAGCTTTCTCTCTGATAGCTAGAACTTAATCAGTGAAGAAGCTCATGAAGTCTTCACCACTAAGGGAAGAAGGGATACCTGGATCTAAAACACTGTGACTCTTGGTTAATTTGGCCACAGTGCTGAAAGAAACCTGGGGTTGCTCTTATTTTCCTCCTCATTAAAGAAGAAAAATAAGCTGTTCTAGCCTTGCGAGGGCCTTTTTGTAAACTAATAGACAGTCTTTCCTGGCTACATGATAGCTGTCTATTTTACAAGAATGCCACTTCCTTTCCAGTCTTCGCACTTTCTGCTTGAGGGTCCTGATATGTGAATTATACCAGGGGGCACACCTCCTCTGATTTACTATTTTCTTTTCAGGGGGGCAACAGAATCAAGGTGATTCTCAGTGAGGTTGCTGCACCTTCAGCAATAGAGTCAACCTCAGCAGGGCTAAGATTATAATGATGATTCCCTGGGGAACACACGGTGGTCCTGGGATCAGCACAGGGATCACTTCCTTAGCTACAGCATTATCTGAAAGACATCTGCTATAGTAAGACTTTGTTCTGAGCATAGAAGAATCCTTAATCATAAATGTAAAAGTGATCAAAGAATGGTCTGACAGGACTGGGTTCTGAGGGAACACTGAGACATGTTCTACCTCAACACCATAAGTCAGAACTAGATCTAGGTGTGGTTGAAGCTATATTGGTTGGTTTATCTGCTGGAGGAAACCAACTGACTCAAGTAATGAGATGAAGCCATTTCTAAAGCTGTTATTTACAACGTCTGCATGGATATTAAAGTCTCCAATGATAATGACTTTGTCCGTTCTAAGGACCAAGTCAGATAAGAAATCAGAGAACTCAGACAGGAACTCTGAATGTGGCCCAGCAGGGGGCCGATATACAACTACAAACAGAAGTGGCTTTTCTGTCCTCCAGTTCAGATGAGTGATGCCAAGAGTCAGGCTTTCAAATGAACTGGAGCATATTTTGGTCTAGGATTAATTAATAACTTGTAGTGATAGATTGCTGCCACTCCCCCTCCTCGACCAGTAACACGTGGAATATGATAATTAAGATGGGTAGGAGGAGTAGATTCATTTAAGCTAACATACTCCTCCTCCTGAAGCCAGGTCTCAGTAAGACAAAATAAATCAATGTGATGATCCGCTGTCAGGTCGTGCACTAACAGGGATTTACACAAAAGTGATCTAATATTTAACAGTCCACACTTAATTGTGATATTAGTTTCTCCAACTTGTGCTTTGGTATTAATTTTAATAAGATTATGGTGATTGACCGCTCCCCTGCTCTGTGCTTGGTGAACTTTTAACCGTGGAACAGAGACTACCTCTATAGTGTTAAATAAGTTATTGTTGGTGGATGAGGGTTCTAAGGAGCAGCAGAGAGGTGTGTAAGACCACAACTCTGCATCCTGGTCTGGACCCTGGGTTGTCAGGTCACTTTGGTCTAATAAAATTAGCCAGATTACTAGAATGAGAGAGGCACCATCCCGTGTGGGATGGACACCGTCTCTCCTAATCAGACCAGGTTTTCCCCAAAAGGTGCTCCAATTGTCTATAAAGGCTACCTGGTATCGGGCACCACCGTGACAGCGACGACATGCGGCTAACATCTCCTCGCTGGCCAGATTGGGGAGGGGACCAGAGAATGCTACGGAGTCCCACATCGTTTTTGCGTAGTTACACACCGACTTCAAGTTAATTTTGGTGACCTCCGACTGACGAAGCCGGGTGTCGTTGGCTCCGACGTGAATAATAACTTTACCAAATTTACGTTTTACGTCAAAGGCTGAGACTAGAGGCTGAGACTAGAGGCTGAGTCTAGAGGCTGAGACCAGAGGCTGAGACTAGAGGCTGAGACCAGAGGCTGAGTCTAGAAGCTGAGTCTAGAAGCTGAGACCAGAGGCTGAGACTAGAGGCTGAGACTAGAGGCTGAGTCTAGAGGCTGAGTCTAGAGGCTGAGACCAGAGGCTGAGACCAGAGGCTGAGTCTAAAGGCTGAGACTAGAGGCTGAGTCTAGAAGCTGAGACCAGAGGCTGAGACCAGAGGCTGAGACTAAAAGCATGTTACATACAGAAATTGGTCAATGTGCCTTTGCCTGTATTTTGTGTGTATGTGAATCCTGTATCAGGAAAATCAGCACCTCCCCAAACAGGCTGCAGAACTCAAGGTCTTGATGTGAGCAGAAATATCTCCTTCATGCCAGTATTTTGGGAATCCAAGGGCGATTCAAGCTTTAGTGTTATTTAATGTGTCGCCACAGCACTCGACTGGCCTACAGACGTGGCCGAACCAACTTCACAGGAGGTGAGAACTTTTCTTTCCTTAGATCAGGCCTGGCCAACCCACGGCTCTTTGCCTGGTTTCATGCGGCTCTAACGTTCATATCGAAGTTTGGGTTTGTGCTTTTTTAATGTGCGTGTTCGCTTCACACGAGTTCAATACGGTACTTTCGCCAAAAGCACATGCGCGTTAGATGAAAATAGCACAAAGTTTCTCAGTAGGGAGAAGATCTCTTGAGTAAACAATTAGTGTCAAGTTCGCCTTCAAAATGGCAGGAAAACCTGCACGAAAGCTTCGTGACTCGGTTCCGTGATCCACAACTGAAAAGGCCACAGATCGCATCCCTCGCTGACCCTTTTAATGTGGAGCCGCACTGTATTAAAGCCCCGCTGGTCACAGATGAGGCTGCAGCTGAGTTGGAGATGATCGATCTTTGTGAGGAGGACCAACTGAAACCTGCTTTAAGGGAAGGAGCCATTGGGTTCTGGAAAAGTGTGCCAATGGAAAAATAGCCCAATGTCAAACGGGCTGCGCTTAAGGTCCTGTCAATATTTGGGTCAACATACGTCTTTTCTGTAGTAAGCTCGGACCTCAAGGACTGACACATTATACTGTATTGTGTTTTTGAAGGAAAACCCATGTTGCACACTTGCATTTACATACCAGCCTGTTAAAAAAGTAAATAAAAATCAAATTTTAGCGCAAATGCCAAACGCAACATTTGATGAGCAAGAGGCTGCGCTGGGAAATACAGACCCCCCCCTGCTGTCATATCATACTGGCTTATGGAATCTAAAAGTAAAATATTAAATCACAGGTTGAACCAGCTCATCACTGGATTATGATCAACAGTGTGCTTATTACATTTAAAATGTGTCCCCCATGATGAAGCCTACAGAATCAGAATGGGACAACAAAAGAAATCCCAACATTTACAGTTCGAAGGCATGTACAGTATTTCAAGCATGGGTGAAGAAAACCACCGATAAAGGCATAAAAGAATAAACTGCTGCCGAAGATGGAGGACACAGAAGTGGACAACCGGAGCAAAGTCGTTTTAATGTGTGTATTTTGGAAAACAAGGGCCCCTAGGTCGGCACGGTGGTGTGGTGGTTAGCACTGCTGCCTCACAGCAAGAAGGCCCCGGGTTCGATCCCCGGTTGGGATCGATTGGGGACTTTCTGTGTGGAGTTTGCATGTTCTCCCTGTGCCTGCGTGGGTTCTCTCCGGGTACTCCGGCTTCCTCCCACAGTCCAAAGACATGCATGATTGGGGATTAGGCTAATTGGAAACTCTAAAATTGCCCGTAGGTGTGAGTGTGAGAGAGAATGGTTGTTTGTCTATATGTGTTAGCCCTGCGATTGACTGGCGTCCAGTCCAGGGTGTACCCTGCCTCCGCCCACTGTGCTGGGATAGGCTCCAGCCCCCCCGCGACCCTCAGTGGAGGAACAAGCGGTAGAAAATGAGTGAGTGAGAGTGAGGGCCCCTAGGTGAAAGATGGTGACCAAATGATGGAAAATCGACATATATTTGTCCAAAAAATAAATAAAACCCTCCCAAAAGAGTTCATGCTTTATGTCTTTCTTATGGCCTTGCACGAGCACCGCTTGCTCACGCACGCTGTCGTCGGTTGTAATGTCAGGGCGGAGCCACAAGGGGGCAGACTGGCGCCGTCATTGGCCAGCAGAGACCGGAAGAGTGGCACGTGGCTCCCGTCCTCTTCCAGATAGAGACTAATTATCATCCTCCATGTAACGAACCGTCCTCTGACCTCCCTGCTGCTGAGGCTGTGTGTGTGTGTGTGTGTGTGTGTGTGTGTGTGTGTGTGTCTGAGAGAGAGAGTGTGTGTGAGAGAGAGTGTGTGTGTGTGTGTCTGAGGAGACAGTGAAACAGCTCAGCCGAGTTATAAGAAGTGTCAATAATGCATCAAGGCTAAAATGCTGAACAATTTTAAGAAGCACGTACAAGTAAATCTATAATATATATTATTATACAATATATATCAGACAATAATGATATATATGATAAATATAAATTAATTAAATTGCTTTCATTTGTGCGATAAAATAGCATTTCTTTACAATTTAGCTTCTGAAACGAAGCTGTGGGTTGAAGGTGCAGCAGCGTCTGGAGACAAAACCCTGATTGTTGCTGCTGGGCCCCGTGTCAAAGGTTCCTCTGGCCCTGCTGAACCAGCACACCAGAACCACAGGTGATCAGAACTGACCGGCCCGGACCATCCACGCCCTGGAGTCCTCAACCAACAGCTGCAGTAGCTGCTGCTGTAGCCACTACAACTACTGCTGCTGTAGCTGCTGTAGCTGCTGTAGCTGCTGCTGTAGCTGCTGCTGTAGCTGCTGCTGCTGTAGCTGCTACAACTACTGCTGCTGAAGCTGTTGTAGCTGCTGCTGCTGCTGTAGCTGCTGCTGTAGCTGCTGCTGCTGTAGCTGCTGCTTTAGCTACTGTAGCTGCTGCTGTAGCTGCTGCTTTAGCTGCTGTAGCCGCTACAACTACTGCTGCTGTAGCTGTTGTAGCTGCTGCTGCTTTAGCTGCTGTAGCTGCTGTAGCTGCTGCTTTAGCTGCTGTAGCTGCTGCTGTAGCTGCTGCTTTAGCTGCTGTAGCTGCTGCAGCTGCTGCTGTAGCTGCTGCTGTAGCTGCTGCTGTAGCTGCTGTAGCTGCTGCTTTAGCTGCTGTAGCTGCTGTAGCTGCTGCAGTTGTAGCTGCTGCTGTAGCTGTAGCTGATGTAGCTGATGTAGTAGCTGTAGCTGCTGTAGCTGCTGTTGTAGCTACTAAAACTGCTGCAGCAGCAGCTGCTACAACTACTGCTGCTACTGTAGCTGCTGTAGCTGCTGCTGTAGCTGCTGCTGCTGTAGCTGCTGCTTTAGCTGCTGTAGTTGCTGCTGTAGCTGCTGTAGCTGCTGCTGTAGCTGTAGCTGCTGTAGCTGTAGCTGCTGTAGCTGCTGCTGCTGTAGCTGCTGTAGCTGCTGTAGCTGCTGTAGCTGCTGTAGCTGTGGACCTCCACATGTGACTTAGACCTGGACAAGCAGAGAAGACAGACAGATGGACAGTAGCTTATTTGACATGATGAGCAGATGTTGTGTTTTCCACAGACGTAGATTATATAAGATTATGGATCAGAAGGAGACTGAAGTCCACTTCAACAGGATGTAGTCACCTGAGTTGTGTTGCTCCTGAGCCACCTCAGATGTTCCTGCTAACAGATTCAGCTTTAACCTACTTCTACTGTGGGTGCCGAGGTGTCCCAGAGGACATGAAGTACTCCAGGCATGTGCCATAAGACAGTGCTCTGTCCCAATACAATAGAGACAACAGGAACCAGGTCCACGAGGGAAGGACGCAGGCCGGTCTTCATGTCCTCACAACATCCATCAACGCGTTGGGGCCGAAACCCCAGGAACCTTTGCAGGTGCAGCAGGTCCGGTAAAGATGACACATTTACTGGGTCCCACACCTCATATTTAAAGGAACGGCTCTACGGCGCCACCTACACCCCTACGCGTTCAGAGGGGCCCCAGAAAGGTTTCATCGATACACGGGGGTACGGGCGGAGTTCTGTCATGACTCAGCGTGTAACAGGAAGAAACAGGAAGTCAGCCATTTTGAATCCTTGCGCTTTTATCAATCGTCTCCATGTCGGCTGGGTCTGATCCAGAGGTCAAATCCAGATCCAGAGACTCGGACTAACCTCCAAAGCTTCTCGCTTTCCCTCGGAGGCCGGGGCGGCAAGGCGAACGTTTGCTGTCTTCAGACTTCGTGTTTGACCAGAATTCTGCCTGATTTTCAATTTTTCGTGGGTGATAGCGCCACCTGGATACCTTCGAAGAAGCAGCCCCTGGACTACCTCTGACCCGTTTGTGAAACTTGGTCCTCCTGGGTCCACTTCCTAAACCCAACAGGAAGTGAGATATTTGAAGCCGTGTTGGCAGTTCTGCCATATTTTCAGTCTTGGATCTGTTATTAATTATTACTTCAGGTATCTGGGGCTTTATTTAGATCAATTTCAGTGTGAAATGTTCCAACAAAGCGTTTCAAATGAGTAATAGATCAAATCAAAGCATCAAAGCAACTTTGCCTTTGATCCTGTTGGACCGTCAAGAATGAAAGTGTTCCAACACCAGCTGAATGGTTCCTTCCTCACCTGTGGTGTCCAGCAGAGAGAAGCTCTGGACCTTCTCCTGGTTCTGGTCTAATCTGGTCTCGTTCCTGTCAGAGTGGCCCAGCCGAGCCGAGCAGGTCCAGGGCTGAAACCATCTTTCTCATGCTAATGATGTGACATCAGCAGTGAGGAGTGGGCGAGAGTAAAAGAGCTGATCCTGCCCCCACGGCCTCACTCGGGCTTCTGGCTCTCACACACACTCACACACGCACCGGACAGCACACAGTATGCGTACCTGTCCCCCAGCGGCTGGATTTTATTTACACGTCTGGCTGAACCCGTCCCGAGGAACCCAGAACCGCCGGGTGATGGTGAACTGAGGTGAGCTGCGCTGCCTGGAGGACCCGGTCCGTCCAGGTCCTGCTGTCGGTCCGGTCCGTCCAGGTCCTGCTGCCGGACCGACAGCAGGACCTGTTCCTTTCAGGAGCAGGATCCGGTCCGTTTGGGTTCTGCTGCTGGAAAGTTCTCGCTCGGTCTTTGTAGGGAACGAACAGAAACCCGCCGCAGCCACTTTAGACGTGTGTGTGTGTGTGTGTGTGTGCGTGCGTGCGTGCGTGCGTGCGTGTGTGTGTGTGTGTGTGTGTGTGTTGCCGTCTCCCTGAACGCTCAAGTCAAAAGTAAATTTTAAAAGTCAGCAACGCAAAAAAGAAGGTGTTGGAAATCCGTAAAGTCAGAAATGAAAGTGGTCTAAAGAGTGAACTCGATCAAGCAGCTGCAGCTCAAAGATTTCAATCTGTCTGTTCGTGATTTCCCTGCTTTCTTGGGCGTCTCCGCCAATCAGCGTCCTGACGCGCTCCGACCCCCCGGACCCCCCTCCCGGAGCCTAACGGACCCCCCAGAGCTCTTCAAAGGCTCCTATCAGCAGATCTTAGCTGATGTTGCTCTGATGGAAGCTGCAGCAGCAGCACCACATTCTTTCCACAGAGATGATGGAAACTGGGTCAATCACGGGCTCAAAGCTGGAGGTTGTTGTTGTTTGTTTGATGCTGCTGTTGTTTGTTTGTTGTTACTGCTATTTGTTGTTGCTGTTGCTTGTTTTTTATTGCTGTTATTTGTTTGATGTTACTGTTGTTGTTTGTTGTTACTGTTGTTGTTTCTTTGCTTGCTGTTGTTTGTTGCTGCTGGTATTACAGTTGTTTGTTGTTGCTGTTGTTTGTTTATTGTTACTGTTTTTTGTTTGCTTGTTGTTGTTTGTTACTGTTGTTTGTTGTTACTGTTGTTTATTAGCTTGCTGTTGTTTTTGCTGTTATTTGTTGCTGCTGTTGTTACAATTGTTTGTTGCTGGTGTTGTTTGTTTGTTGCTGTTATTTGCTGCTGTTGTTACAGTTGTTTATTGCTGCTGTTGTTTGTTTGTTTGCTGCTGTTGTTGCTGCTGTGTTTATGAAGCAGGCCGCCCTTTGATCAGGGTGAATTTTCCTTTGTCTGAGGATCCTTTGATGATCTGGGATGACATCATCTTCGTTCTGGGTCTTTTGCTAATTCTGTTGAATCTGATTTCGTTTAGATCTGTTTCATCTGCAGGACCCCATAAAAGGGAAACTGGGCCATTAACAGCCCTTGTGTCTGTATCTTCTCCAGCGATTCCGGCGGTTGTGGTACGACTGTAGGCTGCTGCGGCCCTTTGTAGCGTTGTGGTCTGCTGTGGAGTCCAACCATGAGGCTCCGCTCTCACGTGGTCCCCGTCGGCGTCCTCACGGCTCTGCTGCTGTCTCAGCTCTGCTCTGGCATCAAATGGCTGTAAGTAACCTTCAGGGCAGGACCGCCGGACTCACAGAGTCCGTCTGCGCTGATCCAAATGTGAGTCCAGACGGAAGGGTTGGGTTGAAGAGCATAAACGAATGTCTCCTGGACAGACGAGGGAAGCGGGTCCTGGGGGGCCGCTGTGGGACGGTGGGCAGGCTGGGTGTGTTCAGAGAATCAACATGGTGGGCTCGTGTCTTCAGGAACACAGCAGGAGGTCTCACACACGGTCGTTAACAGCTCGGGTTCAACCGGAGCGAGAGGCCGACTGTCGAGCTGCGGCCGTAAACACCTGGTTGCCACAGGTGTTTACGGCCGCCAGAAACCAGCAGACCCCTCTGGGGTCCCTGGGACCTGGGCCAGACTCCCCTGGCCTCGGGCTCCTGCAGGTAGTGAGAAGTGACGGCTGAATCTTTTGTCCACAGAGTTCTGTCCCACTCGCCCTCATCGTTGCACATCAACCAGACCCAACACTGCAAGCTGCTGCCCGGCCTGGTGTCGTCACAGGCTCAGCTGTGTCGCAGCAACCTGGAGCTGATGCAGACCATAATACAAGCAGCCCGCGAGGTCAAAAAAACCTGCCAGAAGACCTTTGGGGACATGCGCTGGAACTGCTCGTCCATCGAGATCCCCGTGGACGCCCCCAAGTACCGGCCCGACCTCGACCGAGGTGCGATCCCAAACCATCATCCAACACCGTTTCCATGGCGACATTTAGACAAATTAATCACGCGTTTGACGAGGTTTTCTGGGACGTCACCACTACGGCCACTAGGATGGAAACTACCTTTACTTCCTGTCAGAGACAAAAGAACTTTAAAGTTCAGAACACACCAACAAAAAGGTTCCGCGGTCCAATAGAAAGTAGAACACACAGCTTTTCCTTGACCTTGACTGTGCTGATCCAGAGTCCCTCACTGGATGAGGGTTATCTAGATGTTCAGAGAACCGATCCAAGACCAGAACCAAGCTCAGCCCTGCTGACGCTGCTGTTGTCCCAAAGTTCTATTAGTGTTTTATTAGTTACCTGTGATAATCCAGGAGAGATTAACATTTGTTTGTTTAGTCACTCATTTAATTGGCTCCGCCCACACAGAGGTTAGTGGAACAACTGTAGAGCGGACGGTCTCTGGTCCACAATCCAGGACATCACCGACATTTAATGGGGTCTTTCTTGGTCCATTATCACCAGCCCCTGAGCATGCCACTAAACCCATTAGAGCTGTTTTGCTAACAAAGGGGGGCCGTCCCAGCTAACAGGAACCTTTGGTGTCCGTATGGTTTCCACAGGAACCAGAGAGGCTGCATTCGTCTACGCTCTGTCGGCGGCAGCCATCAGCCACACCATCGCCCAGGCCTGCACCTCTGGAGACCTGCGCCTCTGCTCCTGTGCTCCTATCCCCTCTCAGGTTCTGGAGCCGGGGTACCGCTGGGGCGGCTGTGCTGATAACCTGCACTACGGCCTGATGATGGGCTCAAAGTTTGCAGATGCTCCTCTGAAGATGAAGCGTGCAGGATCTCACGCTAACAAACTGATGCACTTACACAACAGTGAGGTGGGGAGACAGGTGAGCAGCACCGTCCGCTTCGCGGTCTCGGGCCAGGTGGACTTGTCCAAGCTTTGTAATCTGACGTCTCGCTTGTTGTGCGCAGGTGCTGAAAGAGGCCCTGGTGATGAAGTGTAAGTGCCACGGAGTATCTGGCTCCTGCTCCGTCAGAACCTGCTGGAGAGGCCTCCAGGATCTGAGGGAGATCGCCGTTGACCTCAAGAACATGTACCTGTCAGCCACCAAAGTGGTCCACAGGCCCATGGGGACACGCAAGCAGCTGGTCCCGAAGGACATTGACATCCGCCCAGTGAGGGAGAAGGAACTCGTCTACCTACAGAATTCCCCAAACTTCTGCAGCGAGAATGAAAAGCTGGGTTCTGTTGGAACACGTGACAGGTGAGAACGTCGTCTTTGACTGGCGCTGGTATCTAACGGCAACAGTCTGGTGGAGGGTTAGCGGTCAAACCACAGGAAGCTATTGGCCGCTAACACCGGCTCCCCCAGGATGTTGGTTCTGATAAAAGTCTCGCTCTGCCTGGTGGAACCATTTAGTTGGAAGGCTGACTGATAACAACCAAGAGCCCCTGAGAGGTTCTGTCTGAGGCCGCTCTAAAAACCGTTGCGACTGGAGTCATTGTTCCACTATCGCAACACACGTCTCAAACAATTGCTATCACGGTTCTATTTCAGGCTGCTGATACCGCCCACACAAATATAAGGGACTAGTTACCCAGGCCCGCTCTGGGCCCGCTCTGGGCCCGCTCTGGGCTCTCCTCAACTTCTGGAAGTGCTGTTTTTGGAAGCCAAGGTCAGGCATTCCTGTGACCCACATTACAAACACGTGGTCACAGCGAGCCCCACTTATCAGCGACATCTAGGTCAGTCAGCAGGACGGCGGCATTGAGAGATCGGTCAAAAATCCCATAATCGCATGAGATAAGAAACAAGACGTCCGGAGGGCTCAGACGTTAGCCGGCAGCTCATTCGTCCACAAGTTGGGACGGACGCCCTAAAAGGGAAAAGCAGATCAAAGCCAAGTTCGCACTTCCTGCTAATACCCGTTGCTAGCTTATTGTTGTTATTTACGCTGGCTGTCACATGACCTGGAGGTCCTTCTTAAGAATACATGACTTCTTGAACACTCATGAGAGCTCAGCTCAGGGGCGCTCTCCAGCCCCACGCTGTGATCCACTAAAGCTGTGGGTGTTTGTGAGGAGGCCCCAGCTGGGTGGAGACCCCTGAGGGTCCAGAGTTGAGTCTCCCTGGCTCAGAACCAAGCGGAGCGCCTGATCTCACCTTTCCCTTTTATACCAGAACAATCCACCCATTTGTTCATTTGTCTTTCGATTTTGCTCAACAACTTTTTGAAATAACAGCTAATATGAGGTGATGAAGTCATCCAAGCGATTTGTGAGTTACCTGGTAAAAGTGGTCCAGATCACCTGTGTCTCATGTGTGCTCGCGGCTAGCAGCTAATGGCTAGCAGCTAGTAGCTAGCAGCTAGTGGCTAGCAGCTTGTGACTAGCAGCTAGTGGGTAGCACTTAGTGGCTAGCAGCTTGTGACTAGCAGGTAGTGGCTAGCAGCTAGTGGCTAGCAGCTTGTGTAGTTTGGTCTGGACGAGTGACAAACAGCTGGCAGGCCGACGCTGGCGCCTCTTTGGCCCCTGGAGCCGAGGGAATCTTAGCGGCCGCATCTTTCACGCTCGGTGTGCGCTCCATCCGTGGTTGATGCTCTTCCGTGTGTTGTACGACCGTCTCATCACGTGTTGCACATGAAACACATGCGTGTTGTCATGGACACTTGCTGCAGCACGAGTGACAGCTGAGCAGTTGCTCGCGGGGGGGGGGGGGGGGGTCCAGAGGCCCGGTCCACTGGTGTCACCACTCCAGCAGGGTGTTGAAGTGGGACGTGTGTCAGCGCGCACACGTGGCTACAGCGTTTCCATGTGTGGCCCCTACACTGATTCCAACAAGCGCTCATTAGCATTAGCAACCATAAAGAGGCCGGTGGACCCCCTTTAGTGCGCAGCACCGTCACAGAACACATTAAATATGCTGTGTGTGTGTGTGTACAGTATATGTATACATGTGTACCACAAGGATGTGTGACTATTTTAGACTCACATTATAACAGACAGAGCAAAGTTCTATTGTTCGCCTCACACGTCCTCCCCAGTAGAAGCTCCTTCCTTCAGAACCAGGTCTGGTTTTTGAACTGACCGTTGACCACAGACGTGACCGGTAAATTCAGCAGCTTCTCAGACTGGAAGCTGGTTTCTTCTGGACGGGCCTTTCGGCGTGGGGCAGGACTAACGTGGTGTTCTTTGCTCCTTGGCAGGCAGTGCAACAAGACGTCAGCGGGCAGCGACAGCTGCGACATGATGTGCTGCGACCGTGGGTACAACTCCTACACAGAGAAGCTGCTAGAACGCTGCCACTGCAAATACCACTGGTGCTGCTACGTCACCTGCAAGAAGTGCGAGCGCCTGGTGGAGCGATACGTCTGCAAATGAGCTGGCGCTGCCCCCCCCACCCCAGCCCCGCCCCCATCCAGGCGCGCAGAAGGGCTCCGCTCGGGTTCAAGCTTTAGCTTTCCCTCTGCATCATTATTGGATCTGTAAACTCCCAGCTGGGCCCATCAGCCCGTCACAAGCCTGGACGTGGACGCAGGTGACGGACATGCTAGCCAGCTGCAGTGCCCCCCCCCGGACATTTTATTGTTTATGAACAGCTCCTAGGCCCCCTCAGAGGGCGATCTTTGTTCCGTCATAGCTTTAGCCAAATAAAAGACTGATTTTTATCCTGAAGTCTTTACATCCTAGTAGAACATCGATGGACCCGACACATGACTTATAGTGGGTTCTTTTGGTACTTTATGAACAGAAGCTTTAAATGTTGCTTTGTAACTCCACACGTGTCGGCTGCGTCCTCGTGCTCGATCAAACACGGTTAAAGGTTTTGGGTTCCTGTCAGCTCTTCACATCGGTGCTGTCGTCATGGCGACGTGAGCTCAGTGAAACCACTTATGTGGCTGTAAATAGTGTTATTTTGTATACGGAAATAAAGAAAGGTGTATTTATGACTGGACAAGCTGTGCATTGAGGTTTTCTTCCTAAATGCACCGTTTCCCTTCAGGTCCTCATCTCTGACCTTTCACACAAATAAAAAAGGTACTTTTCAGCCAACATGGTCCAGAATTGTCTGATTGTCAGGATTGATCAAGGACAAACATTTGAGGTAGATATAAAGGTTATATGTGTGTGTGTGTGTGTGTGTGTGGGGGGGGGGGGGTTAAGATCTAAATGTGTGTTTCACACAATAGGAGACTTTAAAGTAACTTTAAAACAAAGATTGTTGAGTGCGGGCTGAACAATAGGGGCAGGAAGGAGCTGTGGTGGTCTGGGTGGGGGTCTGGGTCTGCACACGTGTCCAACTTGGCCTAAAGGACTCTCCAGTCATGGACAATTCTCCTACCTGGAGGTTCGAGAGGAAAGGCTTCAGTGATTGAGGCTAATTCTGACTGGAAACCAAAGTGGAACCAGCAGGTGCTCAGCTGGGAGCTGAGGCAACAATGAGCTGACGGTACAGCAGGCTAGCATAGCATGGGCTAGCGTAGCATAGGATAGCCTCCTGTGTCTGTTTCTTCATACAGTAGCGTTAGCCACAAGGTTCTGGACTTGGACCAATCCTTTTCACTCAGCTATATTTGTCCATGAAACCGCAGTTAGTGAAGCTCCAGGTTTGTCTTAAAGACATAAAGTCCTGGAGGTCCTCAAATGTCCTTCTCTTAATTCAGCCACATGGTCCTGAACCTCTGAGGGACAGATCAGATCACATGATCACTCTAGATAGGATCTCCTTTTGACCCAGATCTGACCTTTAACTCCCATGAAAATAGTCTCTAGAAGGGCCTTCTATCACCTGAGAAACATCGCACCCTTCTCCCCTCTCTCTACCCATCAGTCCATCAGCAGGAGGGTCCCCCACATGAGCCTGGTTCTGCTCCAGGTTTCTTCCTGGTAAAGGGGAGTTTTTCCTGCCACTGGCGCTGGTTGGGGGTCAGGCCCTGGGATTCTGAAAAGGGTCTAGGGAGAATTTTGATTGTAACAGATGCTGACAAGACTGATTGATTGGGTAGTATAATATAGCACAGGATAGGCTAGGGTACACTAGGCTAGGCTAGGCTAAGTTTCTGTGAGGGTCAAATTGTTTAAAAAGTCATTTGATCCTTTAACTGTGTTCCAGGACGTCTCAGAGTCGTGAGACTTTGCTGCCTGTTGTTGAACAATTATTGTCCCACATCAGTATCGAGACTCAGCAGACCATCAAGAAGCGAATACCCTCGCACTGTGGGTGGAAACTTGTGACCCTCTAGAAACCCTGGTTATCATCGGACGTGACTGACTCCTGTCTAACCTCCAGGAATATCTGAGCTCTTTGTTACCACCAATGCTGTCACACAGGAGCAACACAGAGAGTGAAGTTATGGAGAGACCACAAGATATCGCTCAGCCCTCTTTCTTTCTTTCTTTCTTTTTTCTTTCTTTCTTTCTTTCTTTCTTTCTTTTTTCTTTCTTTCTTTCTTTCTAAAACTCTTGCTAAAACTCTGGCTGTGTGCTTGACCTCCGTGGCCCATACACCAGGGATCTACACCAGGGATCTACCCCAGAGATCTGCAGCAGGACTCTGCACCAGTGAGGGGCAGCATCAGGGGTTAACGCCACCACCACCGACTGCCTTTGTGATGCTGCGGTCGACATAACTGCCTGTGAATGACAGAGTCAAAGAATTTGGCTGCAGCAGTAAAGACATTCAAATGTACTGACCCGTACTGTAAATGGACTTTTGTGGACCCAGGACCCAACCCCCTGCCCCTACCCCCTACCACCAACCCCCTACCCCCTACCCCCTACCCCCTACCACCAACCCCCTACCCCCCTGCCCCCTACCACCAATCCCCTACCCCCTACCCCCTACCACCAACCCCCTACCCCCCTGCCCCCTACCACCAATCCCCTACCCCCAACCCCTACCCCCTACCCTGGCCTGCAACCTTTAAATAACCCTAACCAAGCAGTGTAAGCCGTTAAAGGCCACTTTCTGTATGTGTGTGTGTGCGTGTGTGTGCGTGTGTGTGCGTGTGTGTGTCCTCAGTCTCGTTGCTAGGAGACAGCACCCCCCCCACCATGCATGCGTCCCTCTCAGTCTCTGTGTGAGTTGAGGGTTGCTGGTTTGAAGCTGGTTTGCTCGTCCAGAGTTTCACTTCTTTGATCAGTCACATGAACGTTGGATGTTGAACATGGAGTCCGTCTGTTGAGTCTTTAGTTGCTATGGTAACAGAAGAGAGCAGCCAGCAGGCCTCCTGCCTTCCACCTCTTGTGTTGACAGTGTTTACTTTTTAAGTTAATGGGAAATCTGACCCAACTGGTGCGTTCACAGTGTGAGTCCATGACGTGGACCAGACGTGACTCAGGACATGGGAACTAAGGTCCAGGACGACTGACACAGATAACGAGATGATGATGAGAGGAGACACGAGACGTTAGCAGGCCTAAAGCCTGGTTCCTCGGACAGGGAACAGCTCAGAGGGACAAGGTCTTATATCTGCGTGTTGGACGTCCACAGCAGGAGCAGCAGGACGTCCGGGACGTCCCGGCAGCTGTGCAGAGGTGTCCAGGACTCCTGTCTTCATTTGTTCTGCCCAAGAAAACAAACACGCTGAGCAGTTTTGTGATTGACGACGGTTGCTGACGGACAAACTCTTTGAACTCAGAGGCCATTAGCGACCGTTAGCTCGGGCCTCATTTATACTGCGCTGCTCTGTGTGCACGTCTCTGTAAACAGGCAGAGGACAGAGAACTGTGCACGTCCCAGGGGTCCTGCATGAGCTCTGGGTACGGCCCTGAGGTTCCTGGGCGCCGAGCATCAGATCTCGGTCCCTGAGCTGGAGCAGCTCGGTCTACCTGCTGCTGTCATCTTCTGCACGTCCACACAGGAACGAAAGACTGCCGTCGTGGATTTGGGACCATCTAAGCTGAGGGGGGACCTGCCTCCCAGCAGGTCTACAGACCACCAAGAAGACAGAACGTTTTTGAATATTCCAGCCCAACTTCCTAAAGAGGGAACTGTGAATACATGTGACAAGACTCCATTCCAACCAGCCACGTTCCTGGATCATCTCCAGAAGAACGGGTGTTTACATGCTTCCCTGCTACCCTCACAAGTCCTGACAGGAGGAAAACAAAGCACTTCAAAGAGCTTCAAAGGCCTCTTCAGCACAGATGACTTCCCAACCTGCCAACTGGGGATCAGGTTCCAGGATGAGCTGCTGGCTGCAGGACACATGTTCACCACAAACCTGCTGCACTGGCTTCTCTTCTCCAGTCGGTGACAATCCAACCCACCAGCAACCTTCAGAATTCCTCTGCATCACACGGCTGAGTCTCTTCTGGACTCAGACGCCCAAGCATACGGAGGTGCCAACATTCCAGCATGACGGGGGTTTGAGCTAGCCTTTGGTAGCAACAGGGCAACGATGGCTGGCTGGAGGCATGGCCACGATCCGGCCCAGAGGACAACGACGGCTCAGGTGTCTGACATCATACACAGAAGTCTTTCCTAGTTCTGCACCTGTGTTCTAGGTTCACTAAGTCCAAGTGTTGACTTCAGGGCACCACAAAGCTTTTATGGTCCTGCACAGTAAACTATCAAAGGTGAATGAGAAGGCCTTCAGCTTTGATGTGTGGGATGAGAACTGAGCCTGCACAAGGATTGTTCAGTCCAAATCTGACCCGCTCTGACATGAACCCCCTCACATGTTGATCCTGCGGAGGTGAAGACCAGGGGGCCAACCCCCCCTTGATGAGCTGAATACAATAGAGAGTAAATAGAAGCCCAACTTAAATCTCCAGTTCTGCCCTGCACCCGATGACAGGGGACCTGTTCCAGAGTACAACTAGACTCATGGAGGCAACGAGAGAGGATGGATGAGGCCTCGGTGTTCCTGGGTTCCTGGTTCTGGGGGAACGCTGGTTCATTGTGGTTCTGGGGGAACGCTGGTTCATCAGTGGTTCCGGGGGAACGCTGGTTCATGAGTGGTTCCGGGGGAACGCTGGTTCATCAGTAGTTCCGGGGGAACGCTGGTTCATTAGTAGTTCCGGGGGAATGCTGTTATGATGACCAGCTCTGAGACGCTAGCATGGACACGCTACGACAGGACGTCAGGAGGCTTGGTTCTAGTCTTGGTTCTTGGTGCCTGGGTCCTCACGCACAGACTGAACACCTGATCTGCTACCTGTCGGACTCATCTGGGCAGAAAACACTTGAATCCCAACAAGTGCACATTTTACTCGTCCACATGCCTGAGCAATGTGTACATCCAGCACAGAAGATGTATCACGCATGGCTCGGTGGGCCCCAGCCCCCAACAGGTGAATCGTTAAGCTAAACGCCTCCACAGTTAGTTGAGTCATGGTTGTTTGATCCTGTCCACATGACCACTCACCACAGTCGTGCATTTTTGTCTGAGTGCACTACTGACCTTGCTTGTGGCTTCCAGCAGCTGGACTGGCAGCAGTGGGCTCCGGGGGCCCCGGGCACTTCCTGTGCCCCCCCCTGTGCTTTCTGTGGCTGACAGAGGCTCTAATCCCTCTGCTCACTCTGGCAGCAGAGCAGCATGTTACTGCTGGATGATCCCCTCACTCTCATTATGCTAACGACCTAAACCAGTGGGTTAAACCCACCTTTAACATGGGAAACACCACCTCCACAGCCAGCAGGGAGGCACCATTCAGCTGGGGAGGAGCTAAAGTGGGAGTGACCTGATGAAGTGGTTATTATGGGCTGGAGGGCGGTTATTATGGGATGGAGGGTGATTATTATGGGCTGGAGGGTGGTTATTATGGGCTGGAGAGTGGTTATTATGGGATGGAGGGCGGTTATTATGGGATGGAGGGTGGTTATTATGGGCTGGAGGGTGGGTATTATGGGATGGAGGGTGGTTATTGTAGGGTGGAGGGTGGTTATTATGGGCTGGAGGGTGGTTATTATGGGGGGGAGGGTGGTTATTATGGGGTGGAGGGTGGTTATTATGGACTGGAAGGTGGTTATTAAGGGATGGAGGGTGGTTGTTATGGGATGGAGGGTGGTTATTATGGGGGGGAGGGTAGTTATTGTAGGCTGGAGGGTGGTTATTATGGGATGGAGGGTGGTTATTATGGGGGGGAGGGTGGTTATTGTAGGGTGGAGGGTGGTTATTATGGGCTGGAGGGCGGTTATTATGGATGGAGGGTGGTTATTATGGTTTTTATTATCATCAGCATCATCATCTTCTTCATCACCACCATCATCATCACCACCACCACCACCACCATCATCATCACCACCATCATCATCACATCATCATCATCATCATCACCATCAACACCACCATCATCATCATTACCATCATCATCATCACCACCACCACCACCACCACCATCATCATCATTACCATCATCATTTTCCTCATCATCACCACCATCATCACCACCACCATCATCATCATCATCACCATCAACACCACCATCATCATCATTACCATCACCATTATCCTCATCATCACCACCATCATCATCATCACCATCATCACCATCATCATCATCATCACCACCACCATAATCATCATTAACACCATCACCAGCATCACTATCACTATCATCATCACCACTATCATCATCATCATCACTATCATCATCATCACCACTAGCATCATCATCACCATAATCATCATCACTAGCATCATCATCACCATAATCATCATCATCACCAGCATCATCATCACCATCATCATCATCACTGTCACCATCATCATCAAGTCCAAAAACTGGTTGTCTGTGTGCATCTGTGTGTGTGTGTGAGTGTGTGTCTTCCTGTACTTGCTACATATTACATACTAAAATAATAGAATGAGTATTTTTAGTACCTAATATGTAGCAAGTGGGGAGGTAAGGACATTTTTGCTGGTCCTCACGACCTCAAAGGCCTGTTTCAGGGTTGAAACATGGTTGAGGTTGGGTTTAGGTCAGGGGTCAGGGGGTCAGGGGGTCAGGGCTAGGGCCTGAGGAATGCATTATGTGTATGAAAGTGCTTACAAAGATATAGGTCCAAGGGTATGTGTGTGTGTGTGTGTGTGTGTGTGTGTGTGTGTGTGTGTGCGTGCATGTGCGTGTGTGTGTGTGTGTACTCAAGTCAGAGACATGAGTCTGCTGAGAGAGCTGTCTCATACTTATCCTATGAAAAACCACCTTCATCACTTGCATCAGAAAAGCATAAATCCATGAGGTAACCATCCGTTTTGCTGCTATTAATGCAAAATCAAACCATCAATAAACACTGATTATGAACAGAAAATGTTTAATAGCTAAAACCTGTTTTTTGTACCTTTAAGCAGATTCAGTAGAATAGAGCATGGGATCCTGGTAGAAAGTGTATTTTCATTAGCAATGCTAATGCTACATAGATATGATCAGATGTTCCTGATTCCAAGTGGTTTCATCTTCAGTAACGGAGGTTTGTTCCAACACGTGTGTTTATTTTCAGTGAAACCTTCTACAATGAAGATTGGGTCATCAGCGAATGTAAACATTGTCAACCATCGCTGATGGCAACAGCAGCAATAAACACTTATTCTTTCACAGCTCATTTTTGTCCTTTGTGCTGATTAAAACCAGATTTTATTCCTCACATGATGATATTGTATCGTTGAGAGTCGTGAGCTTTTATTTCCACCCTGTTTGTAATGACAAGCAGCCACAGCAGAGGAAAGATGGATTCAATATTTACTCTCTTCTTCTTCTGCTGCTGCTCTTTCACACAATCAGCTGCTCAACACACACTAATGAACCCCAGAAACCATTACAAGTGTGAACTGAGGGGGCAAATGCTGAGTTTCCTGTCATAACAATAAAGGAGGAGATGCTACAGTGCTATGAGAAAGTTTGGGCACCCTTGACAATTGGCATTATTTTTATTCACCAATCATTGGGTGTTTTAATTCACAACTTAATTTTGATATATCAAATAACTGATGAACACAATCATATTTCAGCAGTGAAATGAGGTTTATTGGGTTAACAGAAAATGTGCAATATGCCCCAAAACAAAAAAAGGCCTGTGCATGAATTTGGGCACCTTAATAGAAAAATCATATTAGTGTTTAGTAGAGCAAAAATAACAGCCTGGATGAGTGTCTGGATCCTGGATGATGGTATTTTGGCCCATTCCACCTGGCAAAACCTCTGCAGTTCAGTGATGTTTGAAGGATTCCAAGCATGGACAGCCTGCTTCAAGTCATCCCACAGATTCTCCATGATATTCAAATCTGGGGACTGGGATGGCCATTCCAAAACACTGCTCTTGTTCCTCTGCATGAATGCTCGGGGAGATTTTGAGCAATGTTTGGGGTCATTGTCTTGTTGAAACACCCGTCCCCGGCACAACTTCAACTTTGTGACAGACTCTTGAACATTATTCTCAAGGATCTGCTGATACTGAGTGGAATCCATGCGACCCTCAATTTTAACAAGATTCCCAGTACCAGCACCGGCCACACAGCCCACAGCAGGATGGAACCTCCACCAATTTTTCCCAGTACCAGCACTGGCCACACAGCCCCACAGCAAGATGGAACCTCCACCAAATTTTCCAGTACCAGCACTGGCCACACAGCCCCACAGCATGATGGAACCTCCACCACATTTTCCCAGTACCAGCACCGGCCACACAGCCCCACAGCAAGATGGAACCTCCACCAAATTTTCCCAGTACCAGCACTGGCCACACAGCCCACAGCAGGATGGAACCTCCACCAAATTTTCCCAGTACCAGCACTGGCCACACAGCCCCACAGCAGGATGGAACCTCCACCAATTTTTCCCAGTACCAGCACTGGCCACACAGCCCCACAGCATGATGGAACCTCCACCACATTTTCCCAGTACCAGCACCGGCCACACAGCCCCACAGCAAGATGGAACCTCCACCAAATTTTCCCAGTACCAGCACTGGCCACACAGCCCCACAGCAGGATGGAACCTCCACCAAATTTTCCCAGTACCAGCACTGGCCACACAGCCCCACAGCAGGATGGAACCTCCACCAATTTTTCCCAGTACCAGCACCGGCCACACAGCCCACAGCAGGATGGAACCTCCACCAAATTTTCCCAATACCAGCACTGGCCACACAGCCCCACAGCATGATGGAACCTCCACCACATTTTCCCAGTACCAGCACCGGCCACACAGCCCCACAGCAAGATGGAACCTCCACCAAATTTTACTGTGGGAAGCAGGTGTTTATCTTGGAATTCTGTGTTCTTTTGCCGCCATGCATATCGCCTCTTGTTGTGACCAAACAATTTTTGTTTCATCAGTCCACAGTATCTTATTCCAAATGGATATTGGCTTGTTTGAGGCTCCCATGTTGCAGCTCTTCAGAGGAGCGTCAAACAGAATGAGAACTGGCATTTGGCCACCTTAAATACCTTTTGCCTTTATTTTATGCACCTGTCAATTAAGTTCAGGCTTAACGAACTCACCAAACCAACTTTGTGTGTCCAATTATCTTGTGATGATTAGTTACAGGCCATCAAAGCAACAAAATGACAAGGGTGCCCACATTTTTGCACAGCCTATTTTTTACATTTGATTTAATTTCATACTATGAATACTTAAAATTTGTGTTTGGAAATCAAGCTAACACTTGGTTTTTATGGGCAAATGAAGGACAAGTAAGAGTCCCTGATTACACAACCTCAGAGGGGGTGCCCAAACTTTCTCATACCACTGTAATTATGAATCATGCTGAGGAACATATTTGTTCAATATGTGTAACACCTGACTTCAATCAATCAATCAATCAATCAATCAATCAATCAATCAATCTTTATTTATATAGCGTCTTATACAATCAAAATTGTTTCAAGGCACTTTCCAGAATCCCAGGGCCTGACCCCAACAAGCAACAGTGGCAGGAAAAACTCCCTTTTAACAGGAAGAAACCTTGAGCAGGACCAGGCTCATGTAGGGGGACCCTCCTGCTGATGGGGGGGGGTAGAGAGAGAGGAGAGAGAGGAGAGGAGAGGAGAGGAGAGGAGAGAGAGAATAGGTATAGCATAGAGAATACATACAGAAATACATTGTATTAATTAAAATATGATATTAAAATATATAATAATAAATGGATGGATGGATGATGGGTGGATGGGTGGATGATGGGTGGATGGATGGATGGATGGATGGATGGATGGATGGATGGATGGATGGATGGATGGATGGATGGATCATTTTCCCTCAGTGGTGTCCTCCAGTAGTGTCCTCCAGTGGTGTCCTCCAGTAGTGTCCTCCAGTGGTGTCCTCCAGTGGTGTCCTCCAGTAGTGTCCTCCAGTGGTGTCCTCCAGTAGTGTCCTCCAGTGGTGTCCTCCAGTGGTGTCCTCCAGTGGTGTCCTCCAGTGGTGTCCTCCAGTAGTTTCCTCCAGTAGTGTCCTCCAGTGGTGTCCTCCAGTAGTGTCCTCCAGTGGTGTCCTCCAGTAGTTTCCTTCAGTAGTGTCCTCCAGTGGTGCCCTTTAGCAGTTTTTTCCAGTGGTGTCCTCCAGTAGTGTCCTTTAGCAGTTTCCTCCAGTGGTGTCCTCCAGTGGTGTCCTCCAGTGGTGTCCTCCAGTAGTTTCCTCCAATGGTGTCTTCCAGTGGTGTCCTCCAGTGGCGTCCCTCAGCACATCGGCAGCTGAAGACCTGTCTGTGAATCACAAGTCCATGGAGGCTCCTGTGAGCATCAGAGGTTGGCAGGTGTGTAGGCAGCTGTCTTCAGTCCTGCACAGGTGAATCCATGGAGATGTGATGTCCATAAGAAGCTTCTCCACTGAGCAACACTGGTTAACACTGTCAGTAACACATTGTCCTTCCTTTTGTGTTACACCCGTTGATCCTCTGTGAACAACAACGAAGAGGTTGAGCAGCCTGATCTGTCCCTGGGGCTCAGTGAGTTCCTGGTTGGAGTTCTCATGCTGGAGCAGGATGTTGCCATCAGGAGGCCTCAGCTGATGGTTTGTGCTCCATAGCTGCCCTGTTCATCAACCATTAAAACACAATTTTGTAGCTGAGAACAGAGTCCTCCATCCTTTTGTTGACATTTGCACATGCATGAACGGTCCTGCTCCTGGGAGAGGTCCTGTCATTCTCAGGAAATTATATGTTTTTACTTTTCCAGTAACAGCTGTTAACATTAGGTTCTTTGTCATGAATATTACATCAAATGTGTCGTTAACCACCAAATCTAAAAGGACCAAGAGAAAAACAACACCTGCAGGATCTATTTCTCCAAGACTTGAAATCCAAGACTTGAGCTTTAAGAATGTCTCCTAATTTGTGGCTTTGGTGTCTTGCTCAAGGGCACCTCGGCCCATAACACATAGATGGACTAAAAGTGTGCTTCACGTGGCTCCCATGAAAGGGTTTGCTCGTTCCTGGTAGGGTGGGCGTTCGAGCCCTAACTCCCCTTTGTAGTTCTGACTCAAAATCATTGCACTGGTATCCAGGAAGTGTTTGGCCTCATCCACGTTAAACATGTTAGACAAACACAGTACGAGCTAAATTCCAACATATAAAATAAAACTTAATTTTCCAGCGACATGTTTAGACTAAAGGGGAGGAACTGATGTGTCGTGTGAAGACACCTTGACCAAAAAGGTTAATCTCTTGCTTTTCAAACAAACCCCAGTTGGGGGGGGGGGGGGGGGGGGGGGTTCTAGGCATGTCCCACCAGGCTCCGAGGTGGACCCAGGACACCCGTGTCTCTGAGCTGGCCTGGGAGCACTTCAGAATACTCCTGGAAGAGCTGGAGGAAGTGATCTGGGGCGAGGGAAGTCTGGCCATCACTGCTTGGGCTGCTGCCTCTCCGACCTTGTCCCAGATAAAGGGAAGAAGTCAAGATGAACCAAGAGGTGTTTGTATAAAGATTGTAAGTAATGAATGGAGTGTTTATTAAAACCCATCCTCTCGACCACTCTGTCAAACCTTCTCTGCATCTCTGACCAGAGCGGTACTTACGTGTTGTTTAGACGTGCACGTATGAAATGTGATAAGGTGTGTGTGTTTAATGAGGTGCCAGGTTAAAGGAGGGAGGTCGGAGGAAAACTGGTTGCTCCTTTAAGGTCCTTTGAGGTAGCCTGTTTGCAGCTCGGTGCTAGCTAGCTGGATGTGTTTGCTGGCTAATTGAATTAATTTTTCACAGTATCTCTATTGTTGTGGTGAGGAGGGACAGTGGAGCTGCTTTTTTAGTAGGTTGCCTGAGCTCAGCAGCTGGGGGTCCCAAGAGTGGTGAGAACAGTAAAGGTAGTTGTAAGAGCAGAGCCTTTCTATGACCCCATGACCTCAGAGTCACATGCTACAGTCAACCAGCAGCAACTGCTGGATCCACGTTTTACACCTGGAGGATTGTAGGACATTTGGGGTCTCCAAGACAAAGAAAGCCATGTGGCCGCTTGGTTATGCTAGGTGAGCCTCCCGCCCACAGGTCCAGGTCCCAACACCGGCATCTCGCCTTCCATCGTGCTTTCAGGGCACTGGCGTATGGTTGGACCCGCATGTCCCATTTGAATCTGAATTGAGTCTTCTTTATCCTGGCACATTACTTGTGGTTGTTTATGCATCCTCCAGTGTGTAATCATGGTCGCGGTGAAGAAACTGTATTTCCCTCCTCCTCCCAGCACCATTCCCTTTGTTGTGAACTCCTGGAGGTTGATCTGTCTTGGGGGCTGAGGACACCAGTGATCCATGAGCCCACTCTGAGGTTGAGGTCTTGGTATTGGCAGTTCACTGCTGAGGAATCTTTCAATAATCCGTGTTCCTGAGTTTCCCTTGGCCTCCCCTCAACCTCATCCTGAATATACGTGCTTTGTTCCTCGACCTGGACTTCCGATCGTTGACTTGTTGCTGTCTCAGACAGGTGCGCAGCACTTTGGTGGCCTCTGCCACCTGCTCCACTTTGTTGCCTTAAGGGCTTATAAAGGCTCCAAGGCCCTCACACCAGATCAGGAAAACCTTCCCATTTTGGGAAAAGAAGAACCCTGGGACGGACAGATGTGCAGTAGGTGCCACACGGACTGAGGCAACATCACCATTAACATCAGTGATATATGGAGTGAACAGAAATAGCTTTGTCACCAGGACTGCAGCGGTGGCATTAGCGTCCTCAGGAGCAAAGCTAGAGGGATGAGCGGTGTTTGGACCACCTCTGAAACCTGATTGGACAGCTCAGGTGCCACCCCAGGTGATTGGAAGGTTACTACATGTAATCACTTACAGTTTGGGGGAGGTAAAGAATGCATTTCTGCAGAGGTCACATGTCTGGTTTACCAGTTAGTGAAACCTGATCTTATGATAATGAATAACCAGCCGAGTCACTCCCGGCATGATGGTGAGAAATTTAACGATGTGTACGTTACGTTTGATTGATTAATAGCTGCTACTTTAGCAACAACTAGGCATATTAAACACAATCAATCTCAGTTCTCCATATTTGAGTGAAAGTGATGTCTGGTGTATTTATGTCGTTTGTTGTCTGGCTATTGTGAGGCCCCGAAAGGGAACTTCCTGCTGTCCTGGTCCCCAATGAGTGCAGACACCCTTAAGACTTAACAGATTATCGTGAAATATGTGTGGAAAACATGGTTTGTTTTTCAAGGATTTGGCTGAACAAAAACAATTAAAGCACATCATCCGATTACCGTAATTTCCGGACTATAAGCCGCTACTGTTTTCCTACACTTAAAACCCGGTGGCTTATTCTACGGTGCGGCTTATTTATGTTTTTTTTTCGTGGCGCACTATCACAACTATTGTGAATCAGTCATTTTTACTAAACCTAATCAACAAGGAAAATACTAGAAGAAAAGCTTATGATGCGACTTTTAAGTTAAAAGCGATCACTCTGGCGGTTGAAGAAGGAAATCGAGCTGTCGCGCGTAATCTTGGCATACGTTACGGTAACCAATGGCGAGAAGGTGGAGACGCCAGCATAAAGAACTGATCCAAAGCAAAAAGACAACAAAAGCTTTTAGACGTAAACATCGCAGGTGGCCCGAGCTTGAGAAGGTTCTGGAAGACTGGGTCAACACACAAAGAGCAGGCGGCCGCGGTTTTTCCGCTGTACAAATCAGACGGAAGGCAAAAGCAATCGCCACCGTGATGAAAAGGTGGGCCATCGGGGGTTTTTAGATTGTTCATTGTTGGAGTAAAAAAGCATAAACAACGTAATTTGTGTGTAGCTAATACAGACGTATATTTCAAGGTAGCTGCGTTACAGACACTGTTCGAAAACGGTACAATATATTTATGTTGCTAAGCGGATTAAATTAAAAGAAAAGTTAAAAATCCTGACGGATGAAAACTGGATTTAAGGTCTCTGTATAAACATACAAGTGAAAAGAGTGGCTGTTGTTTCTGACCTGTCTGTCTGTCACTCGTCAGTGACTCGTCTCTTACGGTAATAAAAACATATACCGGTACTGAATGTTTTCGATCTAATTTTTCATATTACTACGTGGGATTCCTGCGGCCTAAAATCCGGTGCGGCTTGTATAAGTACAAAATTGATTTTCTTTCTAAAATTAGATTATGCGGCTTATAATCAGGTGCGCTCTATAGTCCAGAAATTACGGTACTAATTACTAGTCCTGTCATTAGCAGTTGAGCTCTAACCAGGACCCACCTGTGTAGTCTTGGACTCTCTCACAACACAATCGGGATGTGTAACCAGGTATGGAGACACACAATGAAGAGAAAAGGGGCCAGTTTGGAGACACAAGTCAGGTGCAGATTCGGTCCAGACGGCCCTCAGGCCTGGTGGCCCTCACGCCAGCGGGCAGAGACGATGGTCCAGTCTGACACCAACAGGTCAGAGGCAGTAAAGTCCCAAGTGGAACCTCACACCGGAACACATGGTGATTTGGAAGCCTAGACCCGGTTCTGAACCTGTCAGCAAAAATGATTTTGTGTTTTGAGGTCATTCGCAGGTTGGGTCACCGTGGCGTTCTCCGTGTTGAGCCAAGGAAGGCGAGTGGACTCAACATGGGTACATGGTGGAACATTTTCTGGTTCTCACCAGAACAGAAGAATGAGGCTCCTCTGAATTCCTGCCTACACTTTACGGTGGTGATACCACCCAAAGATAGATGCTAAACTGGTTCTTCTATCTACAACTGAGACAATGTTGAAAACGTTGCTGTGTTAACATATCACGGTTATCAATCTGTCTAGTTTAGATTTTTGTATAGGGACATACAGTATATATTTATAATATTTTTGGTTAAAGTTTCCAATTCATCTCATTCAGTGGTCTCAGCCTGCTGGAGTTTTACATGCTAAAAATAGATTTCTATACATACAGGATGTTGTATACTTATAAGGGTCTCCCTCTCTCTTTCTTACACACACACACACACACACACACACCACACACACACACACACCACACATCCCTTCATTTGAAGGGTTTGGAAGTATATTCCCAGTCTCTTGTCACATTTTCCTTCAGAGGTCCCACAGCGTGGACTTGAAAGGTGATAATTGAGACCCATCTGCTGGACCGAAGTGGTCACAGGAAGATGAGAAGGAAGAAGCCTGAGTAGATGAATGATAATGACCTTTCATCTCTGTAGGAATTTGTGCTGGGGTCAAACCGTGGACACATGCTGCCAGGAGCAGCATTACAGCGTAGAGGCGAGGTCAGCAAGCATCTCCACTAACACAACTTCCTGCCTTCATTCATGACCCCAGCAGTGCCTCACAACTCCTCCAATCCTCCTAGGTTGGACATTCTCTGGACATTTTTGCTAAACGGCAGATTTACAGGGATACAGAATGAAAACAAAAGGGTCAGTGAGGTCACCAGTTAAAGCTAGTAGCAGTTTTACTGGCAGTGATGGAACCGATTGGTTCAGTCCCACATTATGGGCTTGTGTGTAGGATGGATGCTTTGACCTGCCTCACCTGTAAATGATGTAGCGTGATACTGGCGTATCCTGGGACGATAACATTCCACAGGTGACTACACACGACCCTGATGTCCTCAAGACAGTGAAATGAAGTGAACATTAGTCTAAATCCTCAGTGTTCCAGTCCTCGTAAAAATGTTGCACCTGGCCGTTGGCCAACGTCGGTGTGCTTGTGATTTTACCTGTGGATGTCAGGAAGCCATGCCAAGGCTGGAGCGGCGGCGCTATGCTACGAGCTAAGTGGCTATCACATGCCCTGCTGCTGCTGTGATGCTACGTGGCTCCTTTTTCTCACCCTCTCCTATACACTCCTAGTTCCACCCTGGTATTCCTCTGAGGTATATCCTCTATACTGGGTTGGGGTTATTAGGACACTCTGTTGGTACCTTTTACCAACCCTGCAGGTGTGTTTCCATCCTGTTGAGCTGCAGGAATTTGACTTCCTCTTGGAGATGAATAGAGCATCGTTCTAATCTATACACGAACGGTCTCATGGGTTTAATCACACCCAGGATCTGGGTCTTGTTTAATGTGTGTGATGTGTCCGTGTTCCCTCAAAACCTGCTCCTCACAAGTCACCCTCAAATTCATGGTTCTGGATATTGGAGTCCAAACCAAGAACAACGCCAGCTTTCTTTTAACTAATGTAGGCGGACTGGTTGAAGGTCACCGTGCAGGAGTTTATTCATTAATAGGATCATAACAGTTAAAATAATCAGGCCTGAATCTGTGGTTCTTTAGCAACAGAACCCTGGACTCCTGTCTCCTCCTCTCCTCTCCCCTCCCCTCCCCTCCTCTCCTCTCCTCTCCTCTCCTCTCTCCTCTCCTCCTCTCCCCTCCTCTCCTCTCCCCTCCTCTCCTCTCCTCTCCTCTCCTCTCCTCTCCTCTCCTCTCCTCTCCCCTCCCCTCCCCTCCCCTCCCCTCCTCTCCTCTCCTCTCCTCTCCTCTCCTCTCCTCTCCTGAGGTAATCAGGATTCACCCTAATAAAACCATATATATTCATCTGCAAACATACACACACACGTGCACACACGTGCACACATGTGCACACTCGTCCCACATGGATTACAGCTGCTGAATGAGCTGCTCCTCATTTACTTTAAAAATAGCGATGTGGAGACTGAAGGGTGAGGTGAATTAATGAGGCCTGCCTTGTCTTGTTATAACACTGCGGTTATTCACCTCCTGTGTGAGTTTATTCACAGAATAACTCACCTGTTGTTTTTTCATAACCCTTTTTATCATGATCTTATCCTGCTGAGTGATGGGATGAAGCCCTAGAGCCCCCAGCATTTGGAAGGGGAGCGGTGATACCCCTCTGAGCTTGCAATGGGGTTTCTGACTCAATAGGAACCAGAATAAAGTTGGGTTTTTTCAACGTGTCCTCAGAGCAGCAGCTTTTCCCACTGTTGGAACACATGGTGGGCTTAGTTTTGTTGTAATGAGATCTAAAGGAGCGTGCAGTGTGTAGGGGTTGTCTTCACTGCAGGCGCCCTTATGAGCTGCTAGAAACATGATCTCAGACTGGCACCTCAGGTCACCACGTGAGAGGCACGTGTTGGGGAATGGAGGGTTAAACACCCATCTTTAATTAAAATACCATCACATGCTTTCTGGATCCAGGGCTTAGGTGTACAGACTTCTACCTGAGTTCATTTAGCCCAGGCTAAATTAAATTTGGTTAATTTAGGCTAAATAAAAGGTGTGTTCAGTTGTGATTTTGCCATAATCTGTATCCTGCTGATTAAATTTGGGGGCGACTGTGGCTTGGCTGGTAGTGTAGTCGTTCACCATCTCAGGCTGTTTTTAGACACATACGGAACGCTGTAAACGCTTGCATCTTGCAGAGCGCAGACCACCGAGCAAGTCGGTTCCCCATATTGGGACTTACACCCATAGTAGGTTGCTCTGGGATCAAAGCCCTTTGAAATAAAAAAAAGATCAAAGTCCATCCAAAATCAGGAACATTGGAACGCCTGATAGCTAAATGCTCGGCCCCCCATACTCCTAGAGACTCTGGGGACCACCAGTAGACCAGCATTCTGAGAGCGGAGCGGTCTATTGGGCTGGTAAGGTGTCACTAGCTCCTCCAGGTAGGATGGAGCTAGGCCTCTGAGGACCTGGTAGATCAGAAGAAGAGTTTCTAAACAGTTTCTAAACACTACCAGAACTGCAGCAACTGCAGCATTATGGATCAGCTGATCCAGCTTCTCCAGGAACTGTTTAGTTCAACAAATACGATGGCAAGATGATTGTCACCCTATATTACTAAAAATACTAATTTAAAAAAAGTTTACAAAAATTGTCAGCGCAAATCAAATATCAATGTCATTTTTCGACTGGGGAGAAATTATGGACATACTCCACCCACAAGAGCTGTTGGGCCGAAGATGGGGGCTTCACAAAACCAGGCTCTGGATGGACGTGTCCATGTCCTTGTTCAGGTTTGGTCTCAGTGGTTCTCTGAGGATGGAAGCTAGACGGGGCTCACCACAGACTGCAGAAGTCCCTCCAGAATAGTGACGTTCATGCAGACATGGTGAAGTACCGGATGCACAGTTCAGAGGGCTGGGCCACAACAGACCCAAACCCCTTATCAAAGGTCTCCACCTCCACACCTGTACCCGGTGTCTCTTCATTGGCTGCCCGTTAAATTTAGAATAATTTTTAAAACCCTTCTTTTGACCTACAAGGTCCTCAGAGGCCTAGCTCCATCCTACCTGGAGGAGCTAGTGACACCTTACCAGCCCAATAGACCGCTCCGCTCTCAGAATGCTGGTCTATTTGTGGTCCCCAGAGTCTAGGGGTAGAATGTGGGGCCGAGCATTTAATTCTGTAGTTCCAGTTATTATCATAGACAGGCCTCCGTCACCCCACTGGGTCATGGTTTCCTCTCCTCTTCTCTCCTCTCCTCTCCTCTCCTCTCCTCTCCTCTCTCTCTACCCAGCCCCCCATCAGCAGGAGGGTCCCCCTACATGAGCCTGGTCCTGCTCAAGGTTTCTTCCTGTTAAAGGGGAGTTTTTCCTTGCCACTGTTGCTTGTCTGGGGTCAGGCCCTGGGATTCTGGAAAGCGCCTTGAAACAATTTTGATTGTATAAGACGCTATATAAATAAAGATTGATTTGATTTGATTTGATAAATAAAGATATAGCAAACTGGAACTGTGGGTCGGGCATCTAGAGGCTGGACCCAGAGCTGAACTGACACCAAAGGCCAGAAATATCAGTTCCCCTCTTCCTGTAGATGCCATTTAGACATGGACATTTTCATTGAGACATCTGAAATATGGTCTAAAATATGTATACCGAGAAGGAAGAGGGTTCCCAAGGCTGTGGACAACGGACGGAAGAATGTGGTCTTTCCATGTCGGGAAGATCAGGATGGACACAGGTGAACTGGTTGAGCATGTCCTTGGCCGAAAGGCATCTTGAGCAGTTCATTGTGCTCTGTGGGTGTGTTGAAGGTCGTCTTCAACTCCTCTCCCTCTCTGATGTGTATGACGCGGTAGGTGTTAAACAGCTTGGGAAGGTGTCAGTTTAGAGGAGGACGGAGCAATTTGGGGCTAATCTGGACAGATCTGGACATCTGACCAGGTTGTCTAATTTATGGCTCCCATGATCAGGCTGCCAAGAGAAGGAGGCGGGGTGTGTGTGTGTTGGTGTGGGGGGGGGGGGGTATGTGTGTGTGTGTGGGTGTGTGGGTGTGTGTGTTGAAGGTAGTCTATATGACAGCTGCTCAGCTTCTGTGAGAAGAGACTCAGCAGCAGATTTCAGCTTCTGTGCTGCTCCCAGTTATTGATGCTAATATTAGCAGCCTGGGACGCTCTGAGTAGCCTTATTAGCACCGTTGCTAATGAACCTAGCTAGCCCACCCAGCACTGTGGGGCTGAGGAGCAGCTCTGGGGCTTCCAGGCCTCCTATAACAAACTGGTTGCAGACTGGTGAAGCGCTGATTGCTCAAACAAACTAAAATTCCCTCAGCACTGCGCTTTCCTCGAGCTAGCTTCTCCTCAAACAGAGCTCCTCCCTCTTTCTCTCAGACTTCCCCGTCTGCTCTTTCTCCCAGGAGACTTCATTTCTTTCTCATCATCATTCTATCATGCTCTCCTCCAGGTCTTCTGGCCATGGGCGTCGAGCAGAGAAAAGCCCCGTTGGCTCTGTAAGGCGATAGCCGTCAGTGAGGAGGCCGATGCAGCTGCATGACAAGGCTGTGATGGGCTCCAGAGCAGCAGGGCTGCTGGGACACTGGAGTTCAACACAACAGATAGAAAAGAGGGTCTGGAAGGACCACTCTGCATTCTGGGCCTTGGTCTAGTGGACCTGGCCAGTAGAAATGAGGCGTGAGAACAGAGGTTGGCCTAGAACTTGTGCCGGAACACCTCCCTCATGATCAGGCAAGGCAGCTTCAGATGTTCCCACATCACACCAGTGGCAAGACCTGTGTCCAGAGCAGCCCCGTGCACACCCTGTGGTTCCCCAGGGTTGGGGTTTCTGGGCTCCTGGGTTTCTGGGCTCCTGGGTTTCTGGGCTCCTGGGTTTCTGGGCTCCTGAGTTTCTGGGCTCCTGGGTTTCTGGGCTCCTGGGTTTCTGGGCTCCTGAGTTTCTGGGCTCCTGGCTTTCTGGGCTCCTGGGTTCCTGGGTTCCTGGGCTCGTGGGTTTCTGGGGTCCTGGGTTCCTGGGCTCCTGGGTTCTGGGCTCCTGGGTTTCTGGGGTCCTGGGTTTCTGGGCTCCTGGGGTCCTGGGTTTCTGGGTTCCTGGGCTCCTGGGTTTCTGGGTGGGAACAAGTGCAATAATAATGTGTAATGATTCATTGTTAGCATAGCCGTGACAGGAGTCGGTCGCTCACGTCATGTTCTGCTTCACTTGTCTTCTCTACGTTGTTTATCACAACGACGCTGTTGCGTTGCCCCCCCCCATATTTACCACCGGCTGGAGCTGAAAGACGTGTCATCTTGAATGATGGGGCACTAGGGAAGGGGAGGGTCCTGGCTGGTGCACAAACACACCACACCACACCACTGCTGTCCTGATGGTCCTCCCTCAATCCCAACAAAATACAGTTGATCTTGTTACCATTTGGCCAGAGGAACTTGACAGGAATAAATCTTGGACTGTGAGAGAGTTTATGGTTCTCCCTGGACGTTATTTATCCGTGCAGCTTGAGGGAGATCCTGTGTGAGCACAAGGTACTCTGGGGTTAATACGAGCACCTCCTCCTTCCCCTCATATAGGCTGATTTATTATCTGCCCTAAGTTGGAGCACATGTTCCTGAGCAGAGAAAACAGAACATTGAATATAATGTCCTGCTCGAATACTTGGGAGTCATTTGTTTAAGAGCCAAACCTTCCTAAAGGGAGAGAAACATTTTCTTGACCTGATAATTCACCTGAAAAAAGAGATTTGATTCCGAACAAATAGGAGGATTCATCTCCTGAAATTCTCTTGGCATCGTGGGAACTAATCAGGTCAGACTTTGGAAGAGGCTCTTTCCTCTGGTGCCCACCTCAAGACGAGAAGTTGGCTTCATAATCGGCCTCCGTCCCCCCTGGCTGCCTGTTCTGGTGCACCCAAGGTGTCCCAGGAAGAGAAGAGCCTCCTCACTGTCACCTGATCTTCTGATCCTTTAGGAGACACAAGAGAGTCTGGATGTGTCCAGCGGCAACATGTCGGCGAGGGAAGCTCAGCAGGGTGTCCAGGTGGTGCACAGGATCTCTATTCAAGAGCCATCATTTTGTCCTCCCCCAGCATTGTTCGTCCCCAGCTCAGGTGTCCACGTTAGTTCTATTCTTAGCTCTGGTGTTGCTGGGATTCTGGTGACATGTTGCCCATTGTGTGGTTGAAAGCAACTACAGCAACTGTTGCCTGGGGACAAGGACCAGTCGCACAATGGTCAGAGGACGAGTCAGCCAAGTTACAGTGTGTGTGTGTCTGTGAGTGTGGGTGGGTGTGTGTGTGTGTGTGTGGGTGGGGGGAGGGTGTGTGTGTGTGTGTGGTGTGTGTGTGTGTGTGTGTGTGGGTGTGTGTGTGTGTGGGGGGGGGTGTGGGCGGGTGTGTGTGTGTGTGTGTGTGTGTGTGTGTGTGTGTGTGTGTGGTGTGTGTGTGTGTAACACTGGAACCTCTCATCTCACCGTGTGTCCAAAGAGTGAGAGAAACTTTGATACAGGAAAAACAGACGGACAATATATAATTTATGCTGCTGAGTCTGGAGGGGTGAAGGTCCAGGACCACCGGGGCCCACTGGAGAAGACTGGATCCATCCCTCATCCATCCATCCTCCCTCATCCATCCATCTGTCCATCCATCCATCCATCCATCATCCATCCACCCATCCTCCATCCATCCATCCATCATCCATCCATCCATCCATCCACCCATCCATCCATCCTCATCCATCCATCCATCCTCATCCATCCATCTGTCCATCCATCCATCCATCCATCCATCCATCCATCCATCCACCCATCCATCCATCCCTCATCCATCCATCTGTCCATCCATCCATCCATCCATCATCCATCCATCCATCCACCCATCCATCCATCCATCCATCCATCATCATCCATCCATCCATCCATCCCTCATCATCCATCCATCCATCCCATCCATCCATCCATCCATCCACCCATCATCCATCCATCCATCCACCCATCCATCCATCCATCCATCATCCATCCATCCATCCATCCATCATCCATCCCTCATCCTCCATCCATCCACCCTCCATCCATCCATCCTCCCTCATCCATCCATCCATCCATCCATCCATCCATCATCCATCCACCATCATCCATCCATCCATCCATCCATCTCCATCCATCCATCCATCCATCCATCCATCCATCCATCCATCCATCCACCCTCCATCCATCCATCCCTCATCCATCCATCTGTCCATCCATCCATCCATCCATCATCCATCCACCCATCCATCACCCATCCATCCATCCCTCATCCATCCATCCATCCATCCATCCATCCATCATCCATCCATCCATCCATCCCTCATCCATCCACCCACCCACCCATCCATCCATCCATCAACCATCCATCCATCCCTCATCCATCCACCCATCCATCCATCCATCCACCCTCCATCCATCCATCCGTCCATCCATCCATCCTCCATCCATCCATCCATCCATCCATCCATCCATCCATCCATCCTCCATCCATCCCTCATCCATCCATCCATCCATTCCTCATCCATCCACCCATCCATTCATCCCTCATCCATCCATCTGTCCATCCATCCATCCATCATCCATCCATCCATCCATCCCTCATCCATCCATCCATCCATCCATCCATCCATCCCTCATCCATCCACCCATCCATCCATCCCTCATCCATCCATCCATTCCTCATCCATCCATCCATCCATCCATCCCTCATCATCCATCCATCCATCCATCCATCCATCCATCCCATCCATCCATCCACCCATCCATCCATCCATCCATCCATCCCTCATCCATCCACCCATCCATCATCCATCCATCCATCCCTCATCCATCCATCATCCATCCATCCATCCATCCATCCATCCATCCATTACAAGTCGACACTCTTTCCTTCATCGTTACTTTGCTGCAACGAGTCTTGAAGAACCTCAGAAGAAGTTCCTGATTCTGAGTGTCTGACCTTCTCATGCTGGCTGGACCCTGATTGCCTCCCCCCAACTCTCTTTAAGGGGTTTTTGAGGCAAAATCCAGTTTGAGAAATGTTGTGCAGCGTTGCTGCGTGCGACTTGTTATGAAGCTGAAGAGGTGAAGAGGAAGAAGTGGTGAATGTTGAGGAGATGAAACCTGCTGCTAGAGGAGTGTTTGGGTCAGAGCCCACTGAGATCCTCAGTGCTGCGACGGGCTGGGATATTGTTCCAGTCCAGAGTCGTCTGACCTGACGACCCCACTCCAAACATCTGGACTGTGTGTATTTGTTCACCTGTAATATAATACGTGCGTGCAACAAACATGGAGGTTCTCCTCTTCCTGTCTTCACTAGCGAGCCTGAGTCGTATAAAACAGCCAGCGGCTGCTCAATGTTCCTCTCCTCCAGATAATGATGCCCTATAAAAGCAAAAGATCTCATGATGCACTTGTGGATCTGGTGGATCTTTTCAGGGATATTCTGCTTGTATAATTGATTCAATCTTAACAAACGTTTATTAGAACATGTGTAGCAATAAGTTTAATTTGTTCAGTGAATTGAATCAATCTGAGCAGTCTGAGATGAAGACCTGCAGCTCCAGTTCAGAGTTAAAGTCATCAAACTCCTGAACATTCCTGCTAATTCAGCTCACCTTGAACTGTTGAAGAATGTGGGGGAAGAGCTGCCACTTCTGATCATACAGCCACATATGTCTTCAATAAGACGTGGCGGGAAATTGAGGTCAAAGTTGACAATGCTAGTGCTACCTAGCAACCATCAGAAGAGAGATAGAATCTGCTAACGTCAATATTAGTAAAGGATGGGAGGAGCGTGGACATCAGTGCAGTTGAAAGTGGACTCCTGGACCATCTGTGATGGTTAAAGACATCACTGGCAGGACAACAAAAACTTACTGGAAGAACTGGCACTAATGGTTTCAAAGGTTTTGGGAATTACCCTTCACACTGAGCTTCTCTTGTAGGTTCTGTTAAAGGGGGAGGTGAAGTCGACAGGGTTTAATCCAAAAACACCAGAAATTGAGATTCCTCAATTTGCTCCTGATAAAAATTCCAGGTCTTTGTGATGATTATCCAAGGTCAGAAAGATTTTTTTCTCATCTTTTGTGTCACAAATTTCTCATAAATAATTTAAATTGATCTCATTGAACTGATAATTCATGTAATCAAAACAGCGAATATCTAACCTCAGACCATCTAACGTCGAACCCTAACCCTCTAACCCTAACCCTAACCCTCTAACCCTAACCCTCTAACCCTAACCCTAACCCTCTAACCCTCTAACCCTAACCCTAACCAACCCTAACCCTCTAAAACCCTAACCCTCGAACCCTCTAACCCTAACTCTCTAACCCTAACCCTCTAACCCTAACCCTAACTCTCTAACCCTAACCCTCGCCCTAACTCTCTAATCCTAAACCTCTAACCTAACCCTACCCTCTAACCCTCTAACCTTAACCCCTAACCCTCTAACCCTAACCCTCTAACCCCCTAACTCTAACCCTAACCCTCTAACCCTTTCACCCTAACCCTCTAACCCTAACCCCCTAATCCTAACCCTCTAACCCTAACCCTAACCCTAACCCTCTAACCCTACCCTCGAACTCTAACCCTTTCACCCCTAACCTCTAACCCTAACCCTCTAACTCTAACCCTTTCACCCTAACCCTCTAACCCTAACCCTAACCCTAACCCTAACTCTAACCCTAACCCTCTAACCTAAACCCTAACCCTCCAAACCCCTAACCCTCTAACCCTAACCCTAACTCTCTAACCCTAACCCTCTAACCCTAACCTCTAACCCTAACCTCTAACCCTAACCCTCTAACCCTAACCTAACTCTCTACCCTAACCCTAACCCTAACCCTAACGCTCTAACCCTACCCTCTAACCCTAACTCTCTAATCCTAAACCTCTAACCCTAACCCTAACCCTCTAACCCTCTAACCTTAACCCTCTAACCCTCTAACCCTCTAACCTCTAACCCTCTAACCCTAACCCTCTAACCCCCTAACTCTAACCCTAACCCTCTAACCTTCACACCCTAACCCTAACCCTAACCCCCTAATCCTAACCCTCTAACCCTAACCCTCTAACCCTAACCCTCTAACCCTAACCCTTTCACCAACCCTACCCTCTAACCCTAACCCTCTAACTCTACCCTTTCAACACCCTAACCCTAACCCTAACCCTAACCCTAACCCTCTAACTCTAACCCTTTCACCCCTAACCCTCTAACCCTAACCCTAACCCTCTAACCCTAACTCTAACCCTAACCCTAACCCTCTAACCCTAACTCTCTAACCCTAACCCTCTAACCCTAACCCCCTAATCCTAACCCTCTAACCCTAACCCTCTAACCCTAATCCTCTAACCCTAACCCTAACCCTCTAACCCTAACCCTCTACCCTAACCACTCTAACCCTCTAACCCCTAACCCTCTAACCCTCTACCCTAACCCTCTAACCCCTAACCCTAACCCTAACCCTAACCCCTAACCCTAACCCTAACCCTAACCCTCTAACCCTCTACCTCTACTTTAATGGTTGCGCATGTATGTTCACGTTCATGTGTAGCTTCATGTCTCGTGTGTGATCACAGTCGTCTCCTCTCCTAGGCCAGAGCACCGGTCCAGGGCAAGTGGACGTCAGTCATCCTGTTCGATGTTTCACCTCTGATCTGAGCCGCTTCAGTGAAGACCAACAAAATGGAACTTCTACAGAAGATTAGATGATCGGGGCAGAAGCAGCCGTGCTGCTAGCATGCTACAAGCTATTAGCCGCGGCATGACTTCCAGTATCGATTCTGCTTTAATCCTTTCTTTATACTTTTCATGTTCAAGCGTTTGGTGGATGAGACGACCTCAGGTGAGACTGTCCTCATGTCTCTGACATAAACTCGTCAGGGCTCCGTCGTTAACAAAGTCCACTTTCATCTTCTCGCCTTCAGAATTTGAGTGACGATCAGGTTCGACACTGGTCATTACTGCTTTACCACCGGGGTTGTGACCCTGGGGAGGGGGGTCCAGTCCAGACCTCTGGTTCTGGTTCACTGTCCTCACCGACCTCTGTGGCTCAGTCGGCCTTGATCTCTCGAGATTGTTCTGCTGGTCCAATTAAAGAGGCCTTTACCCAGCTAACCTCTGAGATAGAGCCTCCTGTCTCTGAAATAAGGAACTCGGAATATTTAGGGGGAATCTGACTGAAGCTGTCCAATATTAGCGTGTCAGATATATTCGGCTCGTGTTACTTTGCTTATCGAGCCTGAATGAGAGCTCTGTAGCAGCAGCCCGGCTATTTCGGATCCCTCCATTTATAACTGAAAAGTATACCTTTGGGTTAGCCACAGCTAGGTCCTGGTTTTGCTGCACAGGTTCTGATATTGCTGCAGTCTGGAAAGCTTCACGTGCACGTGCTTTTCCTCCTCCGGTTTGGACTGTAAAGGACTTTTATTAGCATTTAGCCCAACCGTTGCTACAGCTGAGGTTGCTAACGCCTGCTGGCATCAGCGCTGCTGCTCTGTCGGGGACAACTGATGTTCTCGCTCGTCCAGGTCCAAGAGACCTCGGACCCCAGAGGGTTCAACTGGACTGGTGGAACTGGTGAGACCCCAGAGGTCCAAACACTGTACTGGTTTACTGAAGCTGTCGGGTGGTAATCCGCTCTACGAAGGGGGGTCGCCCTGGTCATGTGACCGTCCGTGTCCCTAGGGAGGGATCCCAGTACAGCACTGGGAGCAGCAACTGTATCTATAGTATATATACGTATATCTCCCCCTCCCACAGCGTTTCCTGGCCGTGACCACCAGGTCTCATAAATCCTCCAGCAGGACTGTTTTACCTGCTGGGGGCATTTTTACCTCTGCTATATAACACCAACGTGTCTCACCCTCGTCCCTCCTGCCCCTTCACTGTTACTGGTCTCACTGGGCAGATCAAATGAGCGTCAGATGTGTGTACGTTTGTGGTTACTGCAGGATCTAAAAAGTTAAAAACGATGAAAGATGAGACAATCAGACACGTGAGAGAGAACTGAGGAAATAAGGAGCTTGAGTCAATTTAGCAACCTTGAGGATTTCCTCGCTGGACGTGATTCCCAGTCACAACCATGTGTGTCCAATTATCACATGACCAGGTTTTACACAGAAAAGATGTGACCGTGGTTCAGCTTTCAGTCCAAACACTCTTCATCCGACTCACTGTTCACTCAGGAATCCGTGTCTCCAGGAGACTTTTCTCCTCTGGAATCGGAATTTTTGAGCCCAAACTAGCTCAGCCTGCCCCTGTGTGTGTGTGTGTGTGTGGTGTGTGTGTGTGTGTGTGTGTGTGTTGCTGTTTATGTCCCTAAAGCTCTCCAGCGTAAAGAAAATGGCTCCAAGAAAGAGAGAAACACTTTAAATGGTGGCCAGAAGACAGGACGCTGGTTGCTGCTGCTCGTTGTTCTACACTCGCCACCATCCCGTCACCTGTCCGTCAGGTGACCGTCGCACCACCTACATCCCATAACAGCGTCGCCTGGTCACTCACCCAACTCTGGTGAGCGTAGCGCACGTTTCCCCCAAGCCGACATGGACACTGTGCACGTCAGGAGGTTGTGCAACCGGACTGAATGGGGAGAATTATTCTTCTCCATAAAACGGGAAGACAGGCAACTGCAAAAAAGTCGGGTTCGACTGCCAAAAATTCCGGACTTGAATGTCGTCCAGGCAGACGGTCGTGTTGCTGCGATGGTTTAAGCAGCTGAGCCGGGTCTCGGCGCCAGGACGGATCCCCAGGTCCTCCACACACCCGACCGTGTCTACGAGTCACCTGAAAACCGTCGGTGTCCCCGTCTGAGGCCTCAATCACTAAAGCAATAAGAGCTGACCGGCTGCTAGCATGTGTGCTGCAAAGGTTGCTGGTTTGATGCCAGACCCCCGCGACTCCCAGACACCTGGAGGCGTCTCTGGCAAAGACACTAAACCCCAAATCATTTTGAACTCTGGAAGCTGATGAGAAAAATCCTGCTCATTAAGGCTAAATGTTGGTATATTAGCGCTGCGGATGCGTGTGAAGCTAGTCAGGAAAAGGTTTTGGTAGCTTAGCAACAAAGACTGATTATTAGCTCAAAGATTTGACAATTTTGATGGCAAATGATTATGGAATAACTGCTAAAACGAAACAACCTTAAACAAAAGTGCAGAAAAGTGACTTTCCCGTTAGTCCAGTTGAGGCTTGGGTGCATGTGTAGCTTCTCTGTCTCACACGGGTCTGAAGGAAGCCAGGAATGGAGGAGACCGTCCTTGGTGTCGGCACAACCATGGAGATGTTTGACAGCACATGAGCCCTTTTCACCCCGCTGCGCTCCCTCAGTGTGAACGTGGAGCCCATAAAGTGGCCCAGGAAAACCAGAAAAGTGGATTTTACGCAGTAGCTGATGAGAAACGCAGGCCTGTCGCTGAAAACATCGCGAGCTGCCTGGAACATTGTTCACACCGAAGCAAGAAATCTGGGAACCAAGGAAGTTATTTCAAAGCAAAATACGGCGGTGCTCACACTCAAGGCAGGATTTATGGGGATCATTTCACATTTTACATCGCTGTTTTGAAAAACAACATTTAGGACATAAAAGTGAACATACACACCATCTGGGCTTGGAAAAATGTGCAGAGTGAACATTTATACTGGCTAAGCTAATCTGGTTTCCATTTCATTCTATTAGCATATTCAGTCGGGAGATAACGTGAGAAATCAGGCCGCTGGACCTCTGAACAGGCCCGACCTGAGGCTGCTCGAGCATCTGAGGTCACATGACCCGCGTGACGTGTGCAGACGCCGCTACCAGACGGGCTCCATCTCAGGCCCGAGCTAACGGCTCAACGCACCCTGCGGGTCTCCCCTCCCGTCCAGAGAACATCCGCACTGTTGCACTGGAAGGTTTTTAAGAAGAAACTGATACGGACAGAGTCTGGGATTTGTCAAACAGTTTAATCGATGACTGCGGATCAGATTTGACTTTAAATACAATATTTCTCAGCATTTCTCACCGGTCACTTTGACAGGGTGGAATCCCGACTCTTATTTTCGGATAGATCGTAACTTCCAACAGTAGATACAGGTGGAACCCCAGTGAATCACGACAGAGCTCCTTTAAAACAAAGCAAAGATCATTTTCCTGACAAGTCAATAGTTTTACAAGCTAAAAGGAGGACGGCAGAAAACCTGCCTTTAGATATTTATTAACATTTGCAGTCGTAGAGCCGGAGCTCGAGGTTCCGACGGCGGACAGGGAAAAGTAACTTTACATGTTGTGAATGGGAGACTCAGGAACAGACAAACAGGAAGTGGCTGGAAGCTTGTGGCTACGGTGAGCGCTCCACCACGGGCACAGTTCATCCCGACAGGATCCCAGACAAAACCGGTCTCATCAGCCGTGAAATCCGGTTCAAGCAGACCAACAGAATCAAAGGTGCAGGTAGGACCAGGTAGGACCAGGTAGGACCAGGTAGCATCGGGAGCTTCCAGCCTTCGGGAATTTGAGTTGATTCACTTACATGATGAACATTGATTCCAAAGCGGAAGTTCGCAAATATTCCACAAACTCAATATCAAGGAATAAAGTCAAAAGTAATCAAACCAACGGTGATGTTTTAATGAGGGAAATGTTGACCTGGAAAGGAAGGAATTCGGGGGCTCGTTATAGCTAGAGGCTACTGTAGCGACGGTAGCTACGCGATACATCACGTATTTGGTACGTCACAGTCCCAAGACCCTCGTCCTGACTGATCAGGTCCTAGCGGTTGGATCCGAGGCGGTCCGGAACAAATGATGCCCAGGGACACCACGCCGAGAGAGAGGGAAGGTGTTTCTGATCAGGACTGGGTCTAAAAAACGTGTCACTGTTTCTTTGTAAAAAGTAGAATTCTGCTGTCCAAAAGCAAAAGTAGGGCGTCGTCTCCACGATTCCTCCTCTCCCGAAACCTTAAAACCGCTCCCTGTTCACGTCTAACAACAAGTGCCGCTTCCTCTTATTGCACAACAGCTCCTTTGATTCCTGCTGCTGAAACGAGGAACCGCTATCACGTCCCTAGTCCACGTCCTGCTCCACGTGTCCACTCCTCGTGTCCAAGTAGGTGTGCTGGCTCCCTCTCTCCGTAGACCCTCACTTATCGGAGCCCTTACGCGGCCGTCGGAAACTGGACATGTTCTCGTTTAGTGCGTAGATGCGCCTGGAGAACTCCTCAAATCCAGCCACGTCCAGCTCGCCCAGGACCTGCTCATCACATTCCACAGCCACGGCGTGGTCCACAGGGATGCAGCGGTAATCTTCTAGCTGGGCCTCGTCCGGTAGCCTTAATCCTATCCCAAATCCTAGTCCTAAACTGGTGGCCTCTGTGCCCATGATCTCCTCAGCCTGTTCCACAGGACAGTGGACCTCTGGAACCACAGATTCTAGTCCTGAGACCAGAGATCCGTTCATGACTCCCCCATGGGGTCCATCGGCCAGGCCAGCGTCCGGCACCGAAGAAGAGTTTGATTCGTCTGCGCTGGGCGCTGGTTGCCCGGCAGACTGAAGCTCCTCTTGTTCCTGACTTTGGGGTGTCTTCAGATCCACTACTTCTGTCTTGTCCTTCACGTTCACCTCGTCCCTGGCATCCGTCCTTCCAGCCAGGGTGCCTGAGGCCATCCTTTCAAGTGAGGAAGATGAGTGTTGAGATGAAGGTACTGTTAAACTAGCTGGTGGCGGCTCATCATCCATGATGGTCTCGTAGCTGGGTGGAGGAGCTGGTTGGTACCTGGTGCTTTCTTCCCCAGAGCTGACTTTTCTCCGGATGTCTTGGTCTGGCAAACCGGTGTGACAGGAGTAGCCTGTATCTGGGGTGGCAGGCAGGCCGGCCCGGGACTTGGCTGGGATGGGGATCGAGCCCGAGTGTCTATCACTGAAAAGAACAGGGACAAAGCAGATGAAAGGAACTCTTTAGTCAGGCATCAAATTCAAGCATTTGGAATATACAGGTCTGAGCGAGTGACCACAAAGAACCACCAGTATCGGCTCGCACCACTCTTAAACCATTGGATACACTCATCCAAAGTCAGGGATTCCCGAGGGTTCGGCTCACCGATACGATCAGGATATGATGCCAACCGAATCCCGATGATCATCAGTTTCACATGCCGCTCAAGCTGTTGTCAAGAAGCCCAAGGATCAGACCGTGGGGGGGCAGTAAAATGGCAGCAGGTGCTCTGGCCCAAAGAGTCCAAATGTGAAGTATTTGGCTGGAGCACAAGTGGTGCAATAATAAGTGAAACATTGTGGAGGCTCCTTGCAGGTTTCAGTACTATTGGGTGCATCTGGGTTGACATCAAAAGACTGAGTTTAAGGAAGCCAGCATCTACAGAAGACTTCTTCAAGATGTTTGGACCATCTACTGAGCTCCTCCGTAAACTCAGTCACGTCAGTGATGAGGAAGGCGGAGTCCAACCAATACTGCTTTGATTTGGATTCCTCTGCACTGCTGATCAACACAAATAACCTTATCTCCTCTCTTTGGAGACAGTTTTACACACTTGTCTCAAAGGTTTTCACAGTACTGTAAACTAAGAACAAAGCCTGGGAGAACCATAATGTAGCGCAGCCCTCCAGCCTGACCTTTCCCCTTTGATCTGGGAGGAACAACAGCTGCAGCTCTTCAGCAATCAGCAGGTGTCCACAAAGTATGACAGACATCCATCCCTGGAACAGGTAATAGACTCACGGATCGGGACTCCGCAGCCATAATTCTGAGGAGAGGACTATTTCCTTCTGTTTTACCTCCAGGCCAGAGGAGCAGAGCCCTGTTGGTGTTGGGTCTCAAGCAGAGCTCTTGCTGCCTCCCTCCTGCTCCATATTAACGAGACATATTAAAGGTCTGGTCCCGTGGACAGAGCTCCCGTTACACCTCACAGCTTGTGAAACGAGTCCCGACCGGAACAGATGTGGTGGCACAGAAGAGCAGATCAAAGAGAATTTTGATCCAATAAAGGTGATCAAGCGTTAGTCCTCTACGTACAGCAGTCGACTGATTGGGTCGAGGAAAACAGGTGGACCACCATGACTTGTTATCTTCTGCTTCTGCTGTCTCCATGTTTTTGGAACTTTCTTTGTTTCACTGTGAGTAGAAAGTGCACGTGAAGACCAGGTGAACATGCACGGTCCCGAGTTCTGAGGCCCTGAGCAATGAAAGCTGCCTGAGCTGCGCCTGGTCTGAGAGGAGCGGAGCGGGCGATGGAATGACCTCCACCACCACCACAACATTCTAGTAGCCAAATACCGGTATGGTGTTACTGTCTCAAATTCATCCCTTCTTCAGAAAAGGGGTAACCCTCCCAGGTATGCTGAGGCTCCTGTGATCTGGCCCTCAGCTCTGCCGGGTGAAGAACCCAGGGGAACCACTGCTGGACGCCGCCTCTCCCGTCACTAAGTGTGTTTACATGCACGTCAAAACTGGCCTACTCTTGACCCGCGACCGTGAGTGCTGCAACCGGAATTTGTCTTTGCAACAAAGCAGTTTGCATTAGCCGGAGGAGTGGAGTCAAGCCCCCCCAGTGTTGATTTGCACTGTTTTCCTTTGTTGCCGTTGGGCCCCTCCAGTTGACCTTTACCATCACACCACAACCATCCATAAAGGAGTTAGCCAGCGAGGTAGCAGCCACAGCTAAACCAATGGCAGCAATGGACATTGAAAATAAATCTCCATTTTGGTTTTGGAGCTCTTCCCTGAACTTGGAAGGAACTCAATATTTTAGATACCCCAGCACAGGAACATGCCCGTGTTGTTCCAGTAGCACATGGCGGCGCCGGGTTGGTTCCTTGTGCGCATGGAAACACACTAAGTGGATCTTATAACTCCTTCACGGTGGTTCTAGGTGTCTTGGCCTCCCTCGGCGGGCTTCTTGTTGCCTGATTGCTCAGTTTGGGGACATTTGTCTCCCGAGATGTGAATGTTTTTACAGCATCTCTTGACACGAGGTTCACGTCTCTGAGTTGAATGTTCTGTTGTTGGGATAAACCTCCGAAAGGTCACGCGGTTTAACCCCTGTTCAAGGGCCCGCAGCTTCGCCATACCTTCACCTAGAAAAACCGCTCAAACTTAAAACTGTAGCTGCAGTGGTCTTAATCCACCATGTCAAACCTCGCAGTCCTGGGTCTAAAGGTGCCCCCTGGGGGGGCATTTGTTTGAGGCATGGAATTTCCCTCCCAACTCTCATTTAACATTGGTGTCCATGGGAGAGGCAGGACGGGGAGCACGTGAGCCAGAGTGGAGCAGGCTGGAAAATCACTTTAAATCTTTGCTGATAACTCGGCTCAGAACATAATGAAAATACACCCTTTTGTAGGCTCAGGCCCCCACTACAAAGGTCACTTTTGAAACATTAAATTAACCAGTGCTGTGTGAAATGAGCTTGGTCTCCACTCCCATTAACTCCCATGTTTTATTGAGCGTGGAAAATCAGTTGGAAACTATTAAAATGCTTCGTTTTTTAACCGCTCGGGTCTCTAATCTAATACCAGGAAAATTCAAGCACCTTTTAACGCCCCCCCGGTTCAGACAGGCGTTGGAAAACAGGCTGCTCCTGGCAGGAACTGGTGACAACACTGATTCCTGATTAGTCTCCTACAACACTTAAAAATGTTCCACCAAAGTTCACACGATTGCATGTGTTGGGGCGGGTGGGGACAGACCAGAGTCCCAAACTCTGTGGAACCGTCTAGTTCTGGGTGCCTTTTCCACTGCCCCCCCACCCCCCCTAACCCCTCCCCCCACCCCACTAAAACCACAAGAACTTGGAAATTAATGAAGCCAAATTACAACCGTAAGTGTTATATACAGTTATACATAGAAGTTGAGGGTTAGGGACAGACGCAGGAAGGTCCATGTCCCTTTATTATAATCACACGGGGACGTTCTGGTGGTCGTGGCTGTGGCTGCTGCCTCCACCTGTCCACCCATGAGACGCCGCGCGTGGCTCACGGATGTCTTGACCGATAGAAAGAGCTGTGCTAAGATAAGATGTCGGTGCTGCCCAGATAAGCTCCACTCAGAGATGTGGCTGATGCCCGATGCTCCCCAGACAAGTATGGTGACAAAGAAAGATCAAAGAAGTAGAGAAGAGAAGGGGAAAATAAGCAGGAAGGGCAGGAAAAGGTGAGTGATGATCGTTACAAAGCCAAGTGCTCCTCTACCAACCATCAGTCAGGAGGAACCACAGAGGAACCAGAGGAACAGGACGGTTATTGTTCAGCAGGTATTTAATGTTCTCTCCAACAGCACTGTAGTAAAAGACATTTACCATTTTATTTACAGCTACAATAGCATAAATGTCTATTTTAAAAAGAATTATGTTGGATTTCATTTTGTTACATACTCCCCCAAACTCTTCAGAATGTTGGCAACCCTACGTAGATGCAGCCCCCCTCAACCGTTCCACCCGAAGGGGAAAATAACAAACGTAGGTGGAAAGACTGGTTGGTTACTCAGGCTCTTTAAAGCTCTTCTAAAGAACGTGAGGAACCGACCTTCTTCTAAACACGACCTTGCTCTGCTACGTTAAGCTAGCATCCAACATTTCAGGCTGAGTTGGAAGTTTTCAGGGCTTCCACCTCTGTCCAGTCCTCAGACAGGTTGAGAGGGTTTCACTGTTCATGAGAACCTTCAGAGAGCTGTGAAGGTGGCCTCATGGAAGAACAGCAAAACCTCACACAAGCTCAAAGGGTCGTGGCAAAATGCAGCTTCAAAAATACACACCTTCTCATGCCATGATACCTTCTCAGTGCTGTAACATCTGTTACCAAATGACCAGAACATCACATCCATAATACTCCTAAAATAGAGAGAGCAGCACAGCCACCACAGTGTGTCCCTGCACCACTCTGGATCGAAACAAAATCCTGACACACATTTCTGTTTCCTAGTCTTCAGGGGTTAAAACGAAATGAAATACTGTGCAACCATAAAAGGGGAAGACCAACCATCAGCCTACACTCATCCTACCATCAGCCTACACACTCATCCTACCATCAGCCTACACTCATCCAACCATCAGCCTACACTCATCCAACCATCAGCCTACACTCATCCTACCATCAGCCTACACTCATCCAACCATCAGCCTACACTCATCCAACCATCATCCTACACTCATCCACCATCATCCTACACTCATCCAACCATCAGCTGACACTCATCCTACCATCATCCTACACTCATCCAACCATCATCCTACACTCATCTAACCATCAGCCTACACTCATCCAACCATCAGCCTACACTCATCCTACCATCAGCTGACACTTATCCAACCATCATCCTACACTCATCTAACCATCATCCTACACTCATCTAACCATCATCCTACACTCATCCAACCATCATCCTACACTCATCTAACCATCAGCCTACACTCATCCAACCATCAGCCTACACTTATCTAACCATCAGCCTACACTCATCCAACATCAGCCTACACTCATCCAACCATCAGCCTACACTTATCTAACCATCATCCTACACTCATCTAACCATCATCCTACACTCATCCAACCATCATCCTACACTCATCTAACCATCAGCCTACACTCATCCAACCATCAGCCTACATTCATCCAACCATCAGCCTACACTTATCTAACCATCAGCCTACACTCATCCAACCATCAGCCTACACTCATCCTACCATCAGCCTACACTCATCCTACCATCAGCCTACACTCATCCAACCATCATCCTCCACCCATCCAACCATCAGCCTCCACTCATCCTACCATCAGCCTCCACTCATCCTACCATCAGCCTACACTCATCCTACCATCAGCCTACACTCATCCTACCATCAGCCTACACTCATCCTACCATCAGCCTACACTCATCCAACCATCATCCTACACTCATCCAACCATCAGCCTACACTCATCCTACCATCAGCCTACACTCATCCTACCATCAGCCTACACTCATCCAACCATCAGTCTACACTCATCCTACCATCATCCTACACTCATCCAACCATCAGCCTACACTCATCCTACCATCAGCCTACACTCATCCTACCATCAGCCTACACTCATCCAACCATCAGTCTACATCATCCTACCATCCGCCTACACTCATCTAACCATCAGCCTACACTCATCCTACCATCAGCCTACACTCATCCTACCATCAGCCTACACTCATCCTACCATCAGCCTACACTCATCCACCATCATCCTACATCATCCTACCATCAGCCTACACTCATCCTACCATCCGCCTACACTCATCCTACCATCCGCCTACACTCATCCTACCATCATCCTACCATCAGCCTACACTCATCCAACAATCAGTCTACACTCATCCTACCATCCGCCTACACTCATCCTACCATCAGCCTACACTCATCCAACCATCAGTCTACACTCATCCTACCATCCGCCTACACTCATCTAACCATCAGCCTACACTCATCCTACCATCAGCCTACACTCATCCTACCATCAGCCTACACTCATCCTACCATCATCCTACCATCAGCCTACACTCATCCTACCATCAGCCTACATCATCCTACCATCAGCCTACACTCATCCTACCATCAGCCTACACTCATCCTACCATCATCCTCCCTCATCCTACCATCAGCCTACACTCATCCAACAATCAGTCTACACTCATCCTACCATCCGCCTACACTCATCCTACCATCAGCCTACACTCATCTAACCATCAGCCTACACTCATCCTACCATCAGCCTACACTCATCTAACCATCAGCTACACTCATCCTACCATCAGCCGACACTCATCCAACCATCAGCCTACACTCATCCTACATCATCCTACCATCAGCCTACACTCATCCACCATCAGCCTACACTCACCCAACCATCATCCTACCATCAGCCTACACTCATCCAACCATCAGCCTACACTCATCCTACCATCAGCCTACACTCATCCAACCATCAGCCTACACTCATCCAACCATCAGCCTACACTCATCCTACCATCAGCCTACACTCATCCTACCATCATCCTACACTCATCCTACACTCATCCTACCATCATCCTCCACTCATCCAACCATCAGCCTACACTCATCAACCATCAGCCTACACTCATCCACCATCAGCCTACACTCATCCTACCATCAGCCTACACTCATCCTACCATCAGCCTACACTCATCCAACCATCAGCCTACACTCATCCTACCATCAGCCTACACTCATCCAACCATCAGCCTACACTCATCCTACCATCATCCAACCATCATCCTCCACTCATCCTACCATCAGCCTACACTCATCCTACCATCAGCCTCCACTCATCCAACCATCAGCCTCCACTCATCCTACCATCAGCCTACACTCATCCAACCATCAGCCTACACTCATCCTACCATCATCCAACCATCATCCTCCACTCATCCTACCATCAGCCTACACTCATCCTACCATCAGCCTACACTCATCCTACACTCATCCTACCATCAGATCTGATGTTAAACAGTTTTTCTGACACATATTAGCCAAACACTAATTAGCCTTTGCTTTAACAAAGAAATGTGAACGTCATTTTTAGCAGTGCTGATTCTCAGGAACAGCCTGCCTACTAAAATATTTATGTCACTTTGAGAAACTCTGATACAAATTAATTTTGAAGCATTTTTATGATTCTTACCATCTTACCATCAGCCCATGTTCCAAAAAGTTCTTTAGGTTGGGTAGTGTCTGCTGCAGGTCCGGGGTGGTCAGGCCATGTTGATATCTCAGCTGCAAGAAAGGGAGACCATAGAGTATAATTAAGCTCATGCAACCGCCCACATCTCATATCCTGCACACCCACATACGGTGTGTGTTGGACCAGCATTACTCCACAGGTTCTGCACACATTCTCCATGTTTAGATGTTGTTTGGAGAAATAGAAATAGCATTTACTGGAAAGGTCTGAAATCGACATTCTTTTAAAGTGACAAAGGTCCCTCCAGTAGTCCCGTTGCTCTTCTGGACTCACAATGGGTAAGCTTCACTGATAGCAGGCACTTATGTCCAAGATGTGTGGAGAGATGGGGGAAGTGATGTGGGTGGCTAGAAAACTAAACTTGGTGTTAAAACATCTGGACGAAATGAGGCAAAAAAGCACACCAGCAACCCCACTACACTCTCCCATGGACTCTCATCCTGTCTTTGGTAAGCCAGCTCCTCAACCTGGCCTTGAATGTTCTCCCATCTACCACAATGCAAAAGGAACAGAATCCACTAGAGAAAAACAGGAGGGCCACCTAGGATCTCCTGTTCCGGTGCCAGTTACATCAACACTCAAGATGTTTAACCATGTTTTAGCACGTTAGCTCCAGGTTGGGGGGGGGGGGGGGGGGGGGGGGGGTTATTAGCTGTATCACATGGCTCACAAATTTACTGGACCGGGTCAACTAATGTAACTTTACAACACATCCAGCTCAATCATTTTCTTCAGGTTTAGCTAAATGCAAATAGGTTTCAACAACTGGTCAAGACCAATACTGAAGGAACACAAGAAGGAAAAGCTCAAGACCTGGAGAGGGGACTTGCTGCTCCGCGTTCAGGGGCTCAAGCACAAACCTGCGTTCAGATTTACATGAGCTGAATTAGAAATTAGGCAACGGTGCTCCAATTCAAAATGGGACTTCTTTTGTTTTAGCTTAGCGATGAGAGCTCGCTATTGGAAACAGTATCACAAGGTTTGGAGCTGCTTTACAACCATACTGGAATGCTGGAAGAGAGAAATGGAGTTTTCACTGAAAGTAAAGCATAAAGCCCAGATGTGAGGAAGCATCCAGGTGTGACAAAGATGGAGATCTGAGAACAGCCTTAGCTTCTGATCTATTAGCTCAAACTGCTCACTGGGAAGCTGATGTGAACCCATTTGTTGTAAAGGACAGAGGGTAGGGTAACCAGGCCTTGGAGCTCTTTGTAATGGGACTAATCAGATCATGGTGAGAAAGTCCCAGGGTCCATTGAGGATGGCTGAAAGGTGAGAGGAGTATGAGGAGAAGGTGGTGTAGCAGGGGCACCCACTGAGGCTCTTTTACATGACATAATGAAACTGATCCAGCAGAATCTCCTCATCGTTGCTAACGCTCCTCTTGTCTGGACACTCCCTGCCCGGTAACTTCCTCAACAATAAGGACCCGGTCTGGTGACAGATCGTGACAGACTGACGGATGACATTTAAGACGCAGCAGTGGATCCCAGCCCGGCCCGCCGGAGCCAGGACCACATACAGATAACACACTCCACCAGGCAGGCGTGGCAATAGCCTTCCAGCTAACACCACGTGCCACCCTTCCAACACATCACGTCCCATCTGACCACACTTGTGGACAGGACAGGAGTCTGATCTTTATAATCTTTGTTTCATACGGCGTTTGAGTGAACCCAGGAGAGGAGAAGCCTCTGAGGTCTCCTCATGGCCAAGTGACCCCATGAGTTCCTGCGAGTTCCTGCTTCCACCTGGAAGCGCTGTTGCTTAAACCCTTCTGAAGCAAACGTGCTGCTGCAACGTTTGAAATGGGACCCTCTGAGAAAGGCCTGGGTGATGGGATGCAACTCTTCCAAGACGCTCTGGCTGATCCCTTGTTTGGACCATCCCATAAACAGCTCCCCTGGCCTAGCACCGTTGCTATGGTTTGTGGCAAGGCGGCCAATCCAGATTTCATCGTCTTGTGGTTCAGAATCTCAAGTGTTTAGACAAAAAATTCTCTTATGTTAAAACACTTTCTGACTCTTTCAGACAAACAAAGTCGGCGCTCCAATTATTCAGATGTTTGGGTGTTTGGCCGTGGGACAGTATCATTCAATCAGTTGAAAGAGGGATGATTAAAAAGTACCTATCTAAAAATAGAACATCTCTGACTCGGTTCAGATGCTGTTGATTAGCTGGACTGCAGCCGGTTCTTGTTCCCGGTGTCGTCCTCAAACACCAGGAACTTCATCCCATCCTGCTCACCATGACCTCACCGTGACCAGATTCCACGACATGAATCACAGTCGTGCGCTGACGCCGCTCAGCGATCCAGTGCTGCATGTGCTTCCTAAAATATCCAAAAATAGGATTGTGGCTGAGCCTCCAGCTATCAGGCCTCTGCTGTGGAACCTGGGTGCTGGTCCGGTTCGAGCTGATCCAAACAGGCCTCCTTAATAACGCGGACAGTCAGGAATTCTGCTGTTATCACTATGGTGACAGTAATAGTCCGGGTTAGGACGGGTGGGACATCTGGCCCAGTTCTCCCAGGACCAACACGATCCCACTCTACTGGGCCACGGTGGCGCGTGTCCCTACATCCCATTTCATCCTCTCAACTCGGCGGCACTGAACCTCAGTGGAGCAGCACTGAGGGTAGCAGCACGGAGGGTAGCAGCACGGAGGGTAGCAGCATGGAGGGCAGCGGCACTGAGGGCAGCGGCACGGAGGGCAGCGGCACGGAGGGCAGCGGCACGGAGGGCAGCGGCACGGAGGGCAGCGGCACGGAGGGCAGCAGCACGGAGGGTAGCGGCACTGAGGGCAGCGGCACTGAGGGCAGCGGCACGGAGGGCAGCGGCACTGAGGGCAGCGGCACGGAGGGCAGCGGCCCGGAGGGCAGCGGCACGGTGGGCAGCAGCACAGAGGGTAGCAGCACGGAGGGCAGCAGCCTCATGGTTCCTCGTGGAGTCCAGCCTCGCTGAAGCCCCTGATGCGCCTCGAGACCCAGAGCCGCCTCGGTCTAGGTGCTGAGTCCCTCACATCAAAGGCCTACGTCCCCGAGGAAGCGCTCACGGACAGGAAGAGCCTGTTCTGAACTGAAAACGTCGTTCCACCAGTATTTAGGGAATCCTGAAGCTTTAATAGCTTTAACTTCTGTTACGCCTCCGCTGAAGGTGACATGATGAAGATGCAGTAAGAACAAACCTTTGGCATCAGAGCGTGGGCGTAGGTATAAAGAGCCCAAATAAACAGGTGATATGAAATAAACAGGTAAACAATGAATGATGCTGTGGTGGGAAGAAGCAGAGTGGCGGATGGACACGAGGTGACCAGGAGGCCCTTCAAAGTTCTCCCTTCATCTTCAAAGGCAAACTTTTAGAGATGATATGCTGCTCCTCAACCAACCGACCAGTGTGCAGGCGCTCTACATGCCTGAACATACACCAGCCAGCCCTGGACTCAGCCCTGGACTCAGCCATGGACTCAGCCATGGACTCAGCCATGGACTCAGCCATGGACTCAGCCATGGACTCAGCCATGGACTCAGCCCTGGACTCAGCCCTGGACTCAGCCCTGGACTCAGCCCAGGACTCAGCCCAGGACTCAGCCCAGGACTCAGCCCAGGACTCAGCCCAGGACTCAGCCCAGGACTCAGCCATGGACTCAGCCTGGACTCAGCCCTGGACTCAGCCCGGACTCAGCCATGGACTCAGCCATGGACTCAGCCATGGACTCAGCCCTGGACTCAGCCCTGGACTCAGCCATGGACTCAGCCATGGACTCAGCCCTGGACTCAGCCCTGGACTCAGCCCAGGACTCCAGATCGAGATACTACAAGGTTGCTCGTGCAGGGCTCCTGCTTGGCGAGCTCAGGTGTCCCCCCAGCGTAGTAACACCACCACCCTCCCCAGATGAAGGCCCCTACAGCACTGAAGCCCATCGCTGGAGCGGGAAATGCCCCAGTGGAGCTCTGAGGACTTGTTCACTTCCAGACACGCGTCCGTGACGCTGGTGCCCCCCCGGTCCAGTGACGGAACACACCCAGTTCCATAACATCCATACCATGATTCCTATCCAGGGGAGCCAGGTCAGCCTGACTGGGAGCTACACCTCCCCCATCACCGGAACGGCTGACAAATCCAGCAGGCGTGCACGTGAGCCAGGACGTGAATCAGGTGAAACACAGTTTTAACAATTCCTTTGTTTTTGTCGAGTTTCATTATCATGACATCAAACTATTTTCACGATTACACATTTGTGAACACATGAAGGACGTTCCTGATAAGTTTGATAAGTTTTAGAAGTCCATTCGTTACTGGGAGAACATTTGTCCTTTCTCCTTTTTGTAACAACCAACCACAGTTTTAGAAGACTACGTCCCCTAGCAACGGGGTCAACCACACCTCCCCTCTAAGAGAAATCCCCCCCCTTGCTCTCAGAAACTTGCTGCCTTAGGCTTTGACTCCTTGATAGGACTGGCTAAGTTAGGAGCTCTGAGAGGCCTCTCAAAACCTTTGTGATGTCGGGACCTGGACCTGTGGGCGGGAGGCTCATAACCAAGCCACCACGTGGCTTTCTTTGTCTTGGAGACCCCAAATGTCCTACAATCCTCCAGGTGTAAAAACCGTATCCAGCAGTTGCCGCTGGTTGACTGTGGCATGTGACTCTGAGGTCACGGGGTCATAGAAAGCCTCTGCCCAGCCTTTGTTCTTGGGCTCTTCTCCAGCACTCTCTGGGCCCCCCAGCTGAGAGCTGCAGCTAACTGTCTCAGCAGCCTGCTAACAAAAGTAGCTTCCTCACCACAGCAACGCCAGAGCCAGCAGAAGAATGCCCCCCATGCTGCAGAACAAGCTCAATTAGCCCCCAACACACGGGGTTAGGACTGGGAACACCACCTGGGCCGTCTGGCTAAGCTAAGCTAGAAGACCTTCAGAATGATGCTGGACTTGTGTCGTAGTGAGTTCTTGTGATCCGTTTGGTACTCAGGTCATGGTTCTGCTGGTTCTGAGACACTGGGAAGTTGCTGTCAGCTAAGCTGCCATACAAAGACTTAGAGGCTCTTACATGCTAAGCTAACCATCCTTCCTCTAACTAGGCACATCGTCATCACGCGTACACATGCACACGCGCACACACACGTGCACGTGACCTCAGCCACATGGTCTCAGTACCCCACAGTCAGACATCTTGTTTGAACTTTGGATGATCTTCTTTGTTCCTGGCCTCAAGGCCTTAGCAACCCCTATTATCTCTCTCTCTCTCTCTCACACACACACACACACACACACACACACTCACACACACACACACACACACACACACACACACACACACACACACACACACACACCCGACCATCAGAACGCGAGAGTTTCCGGTTTGTCCTCGTTGATAGAGTCCTCTCTCCAGCCCAGCCGTCTGTTCCATGTTGACATGATCAACTCTGCCAACCTCAACACTGGAAGAACCCAAAATTCCTTCCAAGTTAACTAGCTGTTAACAAGGTCATTTTGGTCCTGGTTAATGATTCATTGTTGACACCCTGGTCTATTTTAGGAGACCGATTTAAGAACTGGGCCAACGTTTCCCTCCTGCCTGAGGTGATCTAATCGGCTCAGATGGTTATTTATTCGCCCATAATGATCCTGCTAGCCAAACAGCGGCATTAAGAGGCTCCGCAGGCAGACGCAGAGACGGTGGCGAGCGTTCTCTGGCTCCACACCTGACAGCTGGACTCTGGCGGTCCTCCAGTTCTGAGCCGAGTCTAAAGAACTTGTGAGGAAATGTTGATGCTAAAGGAAGAGCTGATGAATATTCTGCGGGGCTGTTGGCCTGTGGTCTCCCCACCCCACTAGGTTCTGGAGCCTTGTGTTACTCCTGTGTACGTCTACACTTAGCGTAGGTGTCACAATGCTTTAGGCTGAGCTGCTGGGGGAGGTCTGACCTCTTGGGGGGCCTTCTAACCCTCGAAGTGGCTCCGACTGTGAGCAGCAGTCCACCTCATGAAGCATTTCCTTGCTGTGATGGGTTCTACTCAGGAGTACCACAAACACTCCTGATTTGAAAGGCAACAGCCTAAATGAACAGATGGACGTCCGACAGAGACATCCTGTCCTCCTCAGACCCTGGGGATCCAGTCCAATGATGTCATAAATCCTTCCAGAGGAGCGATGCGAACACTTAAAAGGCGTCTACACAACAAGCACAATGATGAGCGCTAACCAGGCTAACGTGGAGCAGTGGTCCACCAAACAGTCCTCCATCTAGACGTCTCCATAAAAGCCCAGAGGACCAGAAGTGGATGTGTTTAAGAACGAGCCTAATCTCATTCTGACGCGCTGGTGGGACGTCTGTGCTTCATGTTGAAGTGGTGCTTTAAAGGGTGAAATGTAATATTCTTTGTATTTCCTGTCTGTGGTGCCATTTCCAACAAGCGTGCACTTTTAATACTGCACATAGCTCTTCCAATTCATTTAACATGCTTTGACTGGAACCTCCGCCGGTCTCCCGTCCGTCCGTAATGCGGTACAGGTGCCCCGGTCCGATCCTAATTCAAAGCAGGTTCCTCTATTGCATTACCTGTTCCCCTTTCTGAGTATCACGTTGCTGCCAAATGCAGTCAACAGATTTACATAATTAAAGCAAAGGCTGTGTGAAGTGAGCAGGAAGTGAAGTGAGGTGGCCCTCCGGTGGGAGGGGGGCACAGCCAGACTCTTATGGCTGCACCTGGGCCCCCTGTCTCCACAGCACAGACGGTCCACAGCGCGTTTGATCCAGGGGTGGGGGACCCAGCTGATAGCGGCCCTGGCAGGACGGAACAGGAGCTTTCGCACTGGAACGCTCCATGAGGCGTGCACGCGCTCCAGGCCGCTCCAGGCCGCTCCAGGCAGCTCCAGGCCGCACTACTCTCACTACAAACACAACCTGAAGACAAAGGAACATTCCAAGCAGCTCAGAGAGAAGATGGTTGAGGAGTGTCAGTGGGGAGCGGACTACAAAAAGATTCCCAACTCACAAAGCTCGCGTGAAACCTTGCCTGGAATTCACCCGGAGGCAGGAGGGAGACTCCAGGATGGGAGCCTTTGGGCCTCCGCCTCCTGCACGAAGCATGGTGGAGGCAGCATCGTGCTCTGGGGAAGCTTCTCAGCAGCAGGTCCTGACAGGCTTGGAAAGGTGCAGAGAACTATGACTGGGGAGCCTTTTGACCAAAGCCACAATCCCACTGAGAGCTAACTGAATAAACTACTAGCTTAAACTACCTGGTGCTAGTGTAACTACGGACCAGTGCAGAGCTGTGGAGATGGTGTGAAGAGGAGATGGTGAAGAGGGTCATAAGGTGAGATGAAAGAGGAGGAGAAAGACAAGTGCTGTTAGCAGAGCAGGAGCTCTAGGAAGAGCTGCGTCTTCCAGAGGAACACAGGGTTGTTCCTGCTCTGACAGGGTTCTGGAGGTCACTCCACCATCAGGGATCACGGCGTGACAAGAGTCTGGATCACCGTGGCTGTTCAGGCGGCATCGCCAGACGATATCCCTCATCTGGGTAGATGGTTCAGACAAGATTGTTCAGGTAAGGGGCAGCAGATCCAGCTGCTCCTCTGAAGGTCAGCATCAGGGACTTGAGGTTCACGGGGGCAGCTCCAGGTAGCCAGTGGGGAGACGTGGGCCAGCTTAGGCTGGTGTAGACCAGACCTGCTGCTATGTTCTGGACCATCTGAGGTCAGAACAGTCAGTTGATCATCAATCATGACTCCCAGGTTTCACGAGCCTTGGTAGGAGCCAGAGACCAGGTGTGGGTGTGGATATCATGTTGTGATGGATCGGTTGGCCAGGAAGACCAGCAGCTGAGCGTTCCCAAGGTCAAGATGGAGGTGGTGGTCCTGCATCCACGTGGACATGTCTGAGAGGCAGTTTGACACCTGGTCTGAGAGTGAGAAGTGAGACCAGGTGATAGCTCCCCACGTGGGTCAGATTAGGGAGGGTTTCATGAGCAGGGGTGTCACCTGAGGATGTGGAGGGAAAGGTACAGGTGGAGAGGGAACAGTTGGTCATGTGGTTGGCGAGCTGAAGATGGAAGCTATTGTCTGCAGGAGGGTGGTTGGGACGGGCCCAGGGGAGCTGGATCTTGTTGCTGGACTGACGGGGGACCATAGAGGCTGGTAGCTCTAGTGGCCCTGGTGCACTGAGGTTGGGGAGAGGAGCAGGGGCGGTCCGAGAGGTTCTCATTCAACTGAGTGAGGGACTGGCCTCATGGCTGCTGAAGACAAGAGACCTGAGAGGACTGGTTGTTCAGTGAGACAATCAGGAAGCAACAGGAACCGGCCCAATCGTGTTGGAGCGGCAGAGCCAAAACCCAGATCTCAATCCACTCAAGGGTTGTGGTTTGGCTTGGAAAGGCCTGTTCCCACCTGTGAGCCACAGGCTTCTGCTGAATACTGAGCTGGTGGGGGGAGAACCTTGGTTCCACCAAAGGGTTTTATTGAACAGTTTAGAAGAGACAGTTTCACTTTGACAGTTGTTGGTAAATTTATCCAAAACAGCCAAATGAGACAAACCACAGGTGTGTTTCCAGTGCTACACCTGCGGGCTATTTTAGGGGCTGCTGATGCGCGTCGCTGCTGCAGGAACCTTCTCAAAGAGTCACTGACAGGAACCTCCCTCAGTTCACCATGAACGGTCAGACCATTGGCTTTGGACTTACTCTTGAGCACTACCACGGGAATTGGACCACAGACGGGATGTCCCATTCCAAAGTTTTGTTTATCTCCTGCGGGGTCATGGGGAGGAAGCACATATGGGTGAAGGCTGGTTCCCCCCCTGGGTGAGTCCCTAGTTCGTCTCAGGTTTAGGGTCGTAAGAGCATTTGTGGGTTTGGTGCTTTGCTCAAGGGCACCTGGGCAGTGCTCTGAAGGAGTTCTGGCACCTCCCCCTACAATCATAGTCTGTCTGTGCTGGGACTGGAACCAAGAACCAAGACCCCTCCTCTTCTCAGGCCAGCCCCCCTCAGGCTACAGGTGATAACAGGAAATTCCTCAGGTGACCAGCGTCACAGAGCTAACGTCATCAACGTGCTCCTCGTTTTCCTGTCCTGGCAAACATCAGGTCACTAAAGTCCTAAAGCCACATTCAGACCCGAGGAGGACTTTAGTGGAAAGGATCATGGCCTCGACGGGACCATGAGAAACCCTGCAGAACTAGAGGGTGGCCCTCCCTTTGGGAATAAATGTAGGTGAAGGTAGCGTCCGGAGCTCTGAGTAGCACTTTCACAGTTAGCTAACAGTTATCTAAGACAGTGCCGTAAAAATCGGACTATTTCCTCTGGAACCAGCTAAAACCCAAAAGCAGCATAATGGAATGCTAAGAGAAAACCTTTGGTTTCCTTTTCAACAGGCTCCAAGTATCAAACAGGCCATGTTATGGGAAGAGTGCAGCCTTGTCAGGTTTATTTTGGAGGGCCTGGAGCATTTTTTGGTCATCTGGGTTTGATCAGCTGTGACCCTGCGTAGTGTTAAGGCTGCTCAAACTATTTTTTTACCTGCCAATAGTACATTTCCACTGAAAGTGAAAAGCTCCACACACTTAATAACCAGAGATTTTCTTAAACCGTAAAGCTGATTGGAATCACCGGCGGATCTCTGCAGTGACACAAGCTGGGATATTTGATTTGGAGAAGCAGATCCTGGGTTGCACGAGGAATGATGAAGGCACCACGGGCGCTTGGGCCGGGGGATCCAAGTGCAGCACGTTGACAGCGTCCAGAGGTCAGCCCACACCTCTGTCCAGGGACAGTCCAGGCCCCCCCCCATAGGCCTCTGTGAGAATGATTCAGCTTTTCAGCGGTTGGAAAAGCAGAGCGCTACGTGTTCAGGGTCTTGGCGTGGCGCTAAAAGCTAAAGATGCATAAATGCTTTTTGCAGCTAACAGATGTATATTACCACGTTTAATGGCTTTAGTAGCTTTCGTAAGAACTGGGAAGCTGAATGAATGCAGCGATTGTTAGAAGAAATTGGTCCTGAATGTGAGCAATTATCAAGGAACCAAAGCAGATCGGCAGAAGGAGACCCCAGAACTAAGAGCTTTTGTTTGGACGTGTTTCTTTCCTTCCTTGACCAAGGAACTATTGAGCCACTGAGCACCGCTGGAAGAGGCCTACTGCACCACCGGGGTCACCTTTCCAAAGGTCAAGAGTTGATCATCACTGGCATGATCAGATCAAAGCTCATCGAAGAAAAAAAGAACAACTCATCAAAGCCATTTCCCATCAGCTCCACTTTCCTCTGCTACACTTGGGAACAATTAATGGAGTTGAGAAAGGATCTGACGGAGTGCTCTGAGGGGTTTGGATGCTAGCAACACCTCCCAAAGGGAAAACCGGAGCGACTGCCGCTGTTTAGAAGAACCCACCACAAAATGGAGACGGATGGGGCTGATGGTCTGGAGGCAAACGTATAAAACGCAGACGCTAACGTAATTACAGCACGTGTCTTCATGTTTATAGCTGTTGTTGGGTACAGCTGCTTCAATCATGAGCCAACCTGTGTTCAGGCATAAAAAAACCCCAAACAGTCCGTTTCCATGGGAACAACAACAGTAGCAAAACCTTGGAGGACAGCAGAAGACACTGGAGAGGCAGCGAGCCTGAGTGGGACTGAAAAAAGGAAATCCCAGCTAAAGAGTCCGTTGTCGTGGCGACGCCGAGTTGAGCTGGACGCCAACAGTGTGATTCTGAAGAGTAACGAGCTGCCATAATGATAATAGAGCAGTAATAACAGCTGGGGACCAGGGACCATTTTAGGACGGGTTTCTACGAAGGGAAGGAGGTGAAACGTAGCGCGAGGAGGGGTCCGCTGCTTCGTTAGGCTAACGACGTCATAATGGCCTTCTAATGCGCAGGAACGCTGAGCTGGCGGCCTTCTCCATTCATGACCTGGGTCTGGGAAAGCATGATTGGGCTCATCACACACATCTGCTCCCTCTGGCAGAGGAATGGAGGCCGACATGTGGGGCGACAGACAACACGCCGCACTAATGAGGTGAGACCTTTTGGGAGGGAGGTGACGGACATCCAGCAGAATGAGGCTAAACCTGTGATTAACCTAGCAAAATCAAATGAGAGCCCAGAGACCGGCCCTGTGGGGCTCCTTTTTCTCAGCCTTGATGAATAGAAGAGAAAGGAGTGTGTGAAAGGCGGAGTGCGAACTGAGGCCGGGAAGCTGCCGGCTGGCTACAGTGAATGAGCTTTTAATCAGAAGCACATGGAGGCAGCACAGAGCTGAACAGGGGGACCAGCACGGGGCCACGGTGCTTGATGGCTTTTAAACACCCTCCAGATGGGGCCACAACTGTTCAATGTCACTGGGCTGCAGCCAGGCCAGCACCGATTACTGAATATCTCCATCCCAAAAACACCGGCGTGAGAGGGGCCACCACTTGATGGAGGAGCAGAGAGAAAACCTGCTCTTTGGAAGCTAACCGGAGCCGATCAGGAGGCCCCGGCAAAAAACGGAGTAAAGTGGTCCAAAAGAACGCCGACCCAAAGCTAGCGTGACGTCACTGACATCAAAGGAAGCAACCGGCCATTTTAGGCCAGCAGAAAAGAGGAGCGGTGCCTCCTGGAGGCCAAAGGCCGCGTTCTGAAGTGGTACCGCAGGGTGGGGAAGACGGGAACGCCAAGACTCGAGGAAAAATGTGGGATGGAGTCAGACTACAAATGAGCCTCAGAAACTGGACACTGGGCACACACAAACACGCACACGCACACACACACTCCACCTACGTAAATAAAAAGGGAAGGCTTCCAAACACCCCCAGCAGAGTCTTTGTTTTCAGAATTCCCACGAGTTTTCCCTCAGCCAGACGACGCTAACGCGCCCACGTCGCTCCTAAACATGCAGATTGGGAGGAAACTGACAACGTTCCCGGGACGTCCTTCCCCGAGAGACGGGGTCCAGACGGGGTCCAGAGGAAGCCTCATATAAGAGGACGTTATAACATCACCAATGGACTCACCTTTCCCATGAATGAATGAATGAACCAACCTGGTTAACGAGCAACCGTTGTTGTGAACAAGCTGCCCCCGCTGCCCCCCCGCCGGCCCCGCTGCTGCCCCCAGCCCCCCCCGAGTTGCGTTTCGGCCGTTTGTGTATTCGGGCCCTCGGAGCTCCGTTGGGGTGGAAAGGAACGTCAGCAACACCCGACCCTCATCGGAGGCCCACTCCCCCGACCCGCTCCGTGGACGCGGAAGTGGGCCTCATGCACTGGAGATTCAAAGCAGTCACACTCTGCACGTGGGAAATCCGACACGGTGCCAGAATACGTTGAGCCCGGTTTCAGACAGGAGCCTGCGTACATGCACGTGTCTGTGTGCACGTGCCAAGACAGGCAGACAGACGGACGGACGGCCTCCGCCTGCCCTCATACTGAGGGGAACCAGCTCCTCTGGCACCCATTAGTGGTGGTGGCAAAAGCAGCACGTACGAACCACAAACAGTGGAAACTCAATGAAACCACGTGGAGTGTTTTGCTGTTTGGAGGAATTCTGCTAAACACAAGAGGCGTCATGGCACCCATGGTGGCACGCGCCACGCTGCCGCGCTGCCACGCGCCACGCTGCCTTACTGCCATGCTGCCACACTGCCACGCTACCTTACTGCCACGCTGCCTTACTGCCACGCTGCCACACTGCCTCACTGCCTCACTGCCACGCAGCCACGCTGCCTCACTGCCACGCTGCCGCGCTGCCACGCTGCCATGCTGCCACACTGCCACGCTGCCATGCTGCCTCACTGCCACGCGCTGCCACGCTGCCACACTGCCACGCTGCCTCACTGCCACACTGCCACGCTGCCATGCTGCCTCACTGCCTCGCTGCCACACTGCCACGCTGCCACGCTGCCATGCTGCCTCACTGCCACGCTGCCACACTGCCTCACTACCTTACTGCCACGCTACCCTACTGCCACGCTGCCTCACTGCCTCACTGCCACACTGCCACGCTGCCTCACTGCCTCGCTGCCACACTGCCACGCTGCCACACTGCCACGCTGCCATGCTGCCTCGCTGCCACGCGCTGCCACGCTGCCTCACTGCCTCGCTGCCACACTGCCACGCTGCCTCACTGCCTCGCTGCCACACTGCCACGCTGCCATGCTGCCTCACTGCCACGCTGCCACACTACCTTACTGCCACGCTACCTTACTGCCACGCTGCCTTACTGCCACGCTGCCTTACTGCCACGCGCTGCCACGCTACCTTACTGCCACGCTACCTTACTGCCACGTGCTGCCACGCTACCTTACTGCCACGCACTGCCACGCTACCTTACTGCCACGCGCTGCCACGCTACCTTACTGCCACGCTACCTTACTGCCACGCTACCTTACTGCCACGCGCTGCCACGCTACCTTACTGCCACGCGCTACCTTACTGCCACGCGCTGCCTCACTGCCACGCGCTACCTTACTGCCACGCGCTGCCTCACTGCCACGCGCTACCTTACTGCCACGCGCTGCCACGCTACCTTACTGCCACGCTACCTTACTGCCACGCTACCTTACTGCCACGCGCTGCCACGCTACCTTACTGCCACGCGCTACCTTACTGCCACGCGCTGCCTCACTGCCACGCGCTGCCTCGCTGCCACGCTACCTTACTGCCACGCGCTGCCTCACTGCCACGCGCTACCTTACTGCCACGCGCTGCCTCACTGCCACGCGCTACCTTACTGCCACGCGCTGCCTCACTGCCACGCTGCCTCACTGCCACGCTGCCCCTGCTTCCAGGATCCCATCTCGGGACCCTGTTCTCCCGCCCTGGTGGTCCAGGCTCTGGGCTGGTTTCTGGGGTGTGGGCCCTGCCTGCTGCACCTGCACTGGTCCTTGGCTAGAGTTGGCTAGAGGTTAGAGGCAGAAGTCCAATCAAGTAATGGAGCCGTTCTGAAATGGTTTGGTACATATAAGAGCGAGCATTTTCAGTGGGAGGAGCACCTCCAGAGGGAGGAGCATCTTCAGAGGGAGGAGCATCTTCAGAGGGAGGAGCATCTTCAGTGGGAGGGGCATCTTCAGTGGGAGGGGCACCTTCAGTGGGAGGAGCACCAGTGTTGCCCAGCAGACACAGTCTTAATTACCAGCACCGAGTGGCTTCGCTGCTTTGGATCCATCCCCATATTGGCCACTGAGCCACCTGACGCTACACAGCTACCAGCTAGTGTTAGCCGTGGCGCACGGCAACATGTGGTCACTGTGAATCTTGAATCTTGGTTCCTGCTCCATCCTGCCTGATGCTAACCCACAGCTAATCGTGACGCGGCTATCTGCCACCTTGACTGGGAACGAAGAAAGGCTGTTTTAGCCAAGTCAACCCAGTGAAGCTATCGTCAGCTAACGTTGTGCTTTAGAACAAACGCAGCTAAACTAACTTTGAGAAGCTCTCAGCCTCTGGGGGGTGTTAGCTCCTAGCAGCCCCTGACCTCATGACATGAGACCTAATAAAAGCAAACTTTTGCCTTTGCCACATCAAAGCGGCGTAGAGCGCTGTGGCCCTGATCCTGAACTCAAGTGCCTGGATCACTTTCAAACACGGCCACAGAGGGAAATTTAAGATGTCCAACTAATGCAACCCACTCGGCTCAGAGCCGCCAGCCAGCAGTTCAGTCTGCCCTAAAACCAGAACTCTGAACCAGAACCAGAACCAGACAGCAAAGTAGCTAACTAATAAAGTCTGACTCAAGCGAAGATGATTCGAGATAAGAGGAGGAGATCAAAACCATGTCAGGAAAAAGAGTCGAGACTCTCTCCAACCAGGAGAGCAGAGCAGCTGAGGAGGACGGAGCTGGAGGTGAAAGGTGCTTCTCAGGTGCTTCACCTGCTGCTCCCAGCAGAGGAGAGGCAGCGCTGAGTGGTGACACAGGTGCCTCAGAAAGAGCCGCTGCAGGTAGCTCGTGTTCAGTCCCAGGTTCTCTCCCGGGTGGGCAGAGGAGCTGGTTCCTTAGGAGGTTCCTTATGTCAGCGGTGCTGCTGTGTTCCAGATGTGTCTCCTCTGCTTCAGCTGCCATGGACCTCAGGAGATCACTTCAACTGTTTAAAGTGAGCCACCTGCTCGTCTCTACAGGCTCACCACGTCCCTCCTTAGGAGGAATTAGGACAGGAATGTAGGGCCCGCTAAGTGTCCTGGGGAGGAACTCATTAGATAGAAGCGAATAAAGTGGAAGAGGTCAAGAGTTCAGGCCTCTCTGAAGGGTTATTTATAGAGGAGACGGTCAGATAACAGGGAAAAGAGTTCATCCGTGCACAAACGTGCACACGCACGTCAACGCTAAAGCCTCCGAATGCGAAGGGCGGCGTGTGTGTGTGTTTGACCGTGTGTGTGTGTGAGCGGCACCACTGGAACCTGCTCATTTGGCTGTAATAATGTTGCTGCCACCATCAGGGAGGAACAGGGAGGGTTGGGGTTTCATCTGGGGGGGGGCACACTGCTATGGTACAGAGGGGTCAATCAAAAACAGGAAGTTGTTCTTTAGAATGCTCTACAGGCATCCACGTCTCCCTCGCCCCCCCAGCTCTCACTCCTGCTCCACACTGGTGTCTGCAGCATTGCCCCAACAGCCCCCCCAACACCCCCGAACAGCCTCGTCTCCTCCACTAAACACACACCAAAAGGGATGACAAGATTTCAGAAAAAGCACAGTGGAATTTATTATTGATGAAAAGTAAAAGTAAAGCTAGCTGTAAAGTAGCAAAGGTAGCTGTTAAGTAGTAAAGGTAGCTGTTAAGTAGTAAAGGTAGCTGTAAAGTAATAACGTTACCTGTAAAGTAGCAAAGGTAGCTGTAAAGTAATAAGCTAGCTGTTAAGTAGTAAAGGTAACTGTAAAGTAATGAAGCTAGCTGTTAAGTAGTAAAGGTAACTGTAAAGTAATGAAGCTACCTGTAAAGTAGCAAAGGTAACTGTAAAGTAATAAAGCTAGCTGTAAAGTAGCAATGGCAGCTGTAAAGTAGCAATGGTCGCTGTAAAGTAGCAATGGTAGCTGTAAAGTAGTAAAGGCAGCTGTTAAGTAGTAAAGATAGCTGTAACGTAATAAAGCTAGCTGTTAAGTAGTAAAGGTAACTGTTAAGTAATGAAGCTACCTGTAAAGTAGCAAAGGTAGCTGTAAAGTAATAAAGCTAGCTGTTAAGTAGTAAAGGTAACTGTAAAGTAATGAAGCTACCTGCAAAGTAGCAAAAGAAGCTGTAAAGTAATAAAGCTAGCTGTAAAGTAGCAAAGCTAGCTGTAAAGTAGCAAAGCTAGCCATGCTCTCCAATGCAATCATTAGACACACAAAAGACAAAAGGCTGCTGCTCGTGGTTTTGATTTTCTCGGTATGCGGCTAAGAGTCACAGTATGGAGTCAAATGTTATTTGAGAAGAAACTAATGGTGGCGTGACAAATCCAGCTGGATCAAGAGAATCTAGGCAATATTGAATCCATGTTTAGCACTTTCTCTCCAGGACAGATGTGCAGTCTCTATGCTAGCAGACGTTGCATTGATGAGTGTTTACCACAAGGCGTTAGCCTGATGTGTGGGCTAAAGCCGACACGGCTAGAATCAGCACACACGAGGGGCTCGAATGAACAGCACAGGCCTCAGCTGTTCCCTCTGTTCGTGCTAGCTGCTCCCTGAATCAATACCCCTGGTCCTACTCATACCCAACCCTTTCAAGGAATAATAAACAAGATGGTCCAGACCACTTCGTGCCTAAAGGGATTAAAAAGCCTTTTGATGGGGTGGGAGGAACAACTTAGCGTAGCATAGCGTGTGTCTTCATGGACCCGACAGTCCTGTTACAGCTCTTACCTGGGCGATGTTCTTGTTGAGCAGGTAGACTCCATATTCAAAATGGAACCGTTCTCCTCTGGAGTACAAAGGGAATCTGGAGAAAGACAAGAACCACATTAGACGGATGGTCCATCCTCAGGAGGACAGGAGGACAAGAGGACAGGACTCAGGTCGGTGCACCTGCAGTTTGCAGTAGTAGGGGGTTTAGAGGGTTTAGGGGGTCAGGCCCTCCCCCCCACCAGGGCGGATCTGTTTTACTTGGTTGTGGCTGTTGTGGGGCCGCACTGGCTGACCTTTTATGTTACACCTCATGGATCCATAAGGAGGTTAGCCAGTGGGCTAGCAGCCTCAGCGCCGCGGCGTGTTCCCGCCCTACTCGGCCCGGTGGCACAGGCCACCTTGGTATCTGGGGCTGCTGCTCCTGCGTCGGCTGGATGCCGATATCGGACCAGCTGACGCAGGAGTGTAAACAGACTTCCAGTTCTGGTCTTCCAGACCCGGGACTCAAGGCCAGTTAGACTCATAGCAAATGGCACAGGCCAAAGGGTGGTTCGAGTGTTTCCATGGCAACGTCTCCAGTCACAGTCCAGCTCAGTGAACTTTCAACCTCCAAAGACCAGAAGAGACCAGTAAAGGCCCTTATCCTGGGGGGTCAACGCCGCCTTGCCTGAATGTTCCGGGGTCGCAGGCCAGCGTGGAGGTTGAGGAGCTCATGGTTGTCCACTCTGATGAGGACGTGCAGCTGGTGAACATCCACTTGTGTGTCATGTAAATGTGTGTGTGACAGTAGGTGTGACGTGTGTGTGTGTGTGTGTGTGTGTGGGGGGGGGGTCCCTCACCGTTCTAGTCAGGCCTGTTCCTAACGCCATTTGAAAGGTGTGAGGCCCGTACCTCCCCTCTTACCTTGACCTCCAGGGGCCTTTAGCAATAGGAACTGCTGACAGCAAAGCCCCCTCAGCCATCCCATAATACCTGCAGCCTCCCGGAGGTCAAACTGTGGCCCGGCTCAGTCAGTGTCACGTTAACATTAGCACGTTAGCGCCCTGTTCTGAATCCACTCACCTTGAGTCACAGTCTGGTGCTAATGAGGCTAATGAGGCTAATGAGGCTAACGGGTAAGGCAGTGACGGCATGAAGCCTCCTAGTGGTCAACAGAGGAACCAAATATTCAGGTGCTTTTAGCTTAGCTCAGGAACATCAACGCAGTTCTGCCTCTTCAATGAGATGTTCCAACCACCCAGGAAGTCCACCAAACTTGGTGCTGCTCCTCTCTGCTCTCAGTTAGCTGCTCGTTAGCACTGGGTACCGAGCAGAAAAGACATTTACAGGATGAGAGCAGTAATATCTCCAGATTGCTCCACATGTGGCTTTAAACCCTCACATGCAGCACTTTGGACCGTCACTCATGTGGTTCCAGGTCCACCAGCAGCTCTGCAGCTCTCAGGGGGGCAATAACAGATTTAGCTGAATTCAACAGGCTTTAGCTGGACCAGGCCCTGAACAGGCCCAGGTTGAGGACCAGGCCCTGAACAGGCCCAGGTTGAGGAACAGGCCGAGGACCAGGCCCTGAACAGGCCCAGGTTGAGGACCAGGCCCTGAACAGGCCCAGGTTGAGGAACAGGCCGAGGACCAGGCCCTGAACAGGCCCAGGTTGAGGACCAGGCCCTGAACAGGCCCAGGTTGAGGACCAGGCCCTGAACAGGCCCAGGTTGAGGAACAGGCCGAGGACCAGGACCAGGACCAGGCCCAGACCCATGCCCAGGCCCAGGCCCAGGACTCTAACCCGTCCTTCCACTAACACTTGAAGCTGCACCGGATCGTACGGTACACATCCAGAAATCGGTAACTTTGGATCAGCTATTAAAATAAAATGGAGAAATAGTTTTCATGCAAAAAGGAAAAAACTGAAATTCCTTCAGACAAATGACTTTTTCAGGCACTGCTTCATGGTCCTGTTCTGGTCTCAATCAGACGCTGAACATCTGGATTGCATCTCCCCCAGTTCTCCCCAGTTCTCCCCCATACAATCACGAACACCGGAGCTGCACTCACCACAGGACCCAATGTGGACACAACATGTTTCAGAACACTGATTTTAGCGAACACATCTGACCAGAGCGGAGAAAAGGCCAACGCACACAAACAGACCCGTCCTCCTCAACACGTTCCTTTCAAACAACCTGACAGGGACAGTGTCAAGCTCCGGCCCGGTGGCGAGGCGGCCACCACCGGGCCGGAGCAGCAGGAGGGGAAATCCAGCAGCAGGATTCTCTGGCGATCAAAGGCAACTGAAGCAATGTCAAAACTATGGACTCCATCCCATCATTATTACACGTGGCGGTGTGGTGCCGCCCCCGATGGTCGCTACTCTTACCATGTCCCTCACTCATGACAGGAGGAGGTCTCCTGCACACACCCAAGACTCCACCAGGGGGTGTTCGGCCGGGTCAAACCACTGGAATCCACCCAGGCCGTTTAGACGGTTGGGTCAGTTTCAGCCAGTTAAGACTTGAGGAGAACATTTGAAGTACGGACCAAACCAGAGTATCGCCATCGCTAGTTTGGAGCCTTTCTGGTCAAACACTCGATGTTTACATGCTGAATCTGGATCACCCTCGAGAGACGAGCAGGTCCTACCCTGCAGATACGTGTCCTCACTATTGTCAGGACTGTATCCAGGACTGGACCACTGATGCACTGTGTAAACAACCATATGGACTCAGAACCAGTATATCCCTACAGCACATTCTCCACTGGCCAGCACTCAGACGTGGGGTTCCCCAAGGATCACTGCCGGGGCCGTAACATTTAGCCTATAAACAAGAATATTGGGGTCCGAAATCCTGAAAGTTGTTTTCTTTCAGATGACAAAGTTGCTCGGCTGTGGGGAGAACCTGAGGGATCCGCTGGGACACCAATCTGAGGAGCCGTTGGATTCACATCATCACTAAATCCAGCAAAACTACCAAGAAACTAACTCCAACAGAAAAGTCAGGATCAGGAGCTGGATCATAAATGATGCTGGCCCCTCTGGCACTGCTACAGCAGCAGCAGCAGCTACAGCTACAGCAGCAGCTACAGCAGCAGCTACAGCAGCAGCTACAGCAGCAGCTACAACAACAGCTACAGCAGCAGCAGCTACAGCAGCTACAGCAGTAGCAGCAGCAGCTACAGCAGCAGCTACAGCAGCAGCTACAACAACAGCTACAGCAGCAGCAGCAGCAGCTACAGCAGCTACAGCAGTAGCAGCAGCAGCAGCTACAGCAGCAGCAGCAGCTACAGCAGCAGCAGCTACAGCAGCAGCAGCAACAGCAGCTACAGCAGCAGCAGCAGCAGCTACAGCAGCTACAGCAGCAGCAGCACAGCAACAGCAGCAGCTACAGCAGCAGCAGCTACAGCAGCAGCAGCAGCAGCTACAGCTACAGCAGCTACAGCAGCAGCAGCAGCAACAGCAGCAGCAGCAACAGCAGCAGCAGCAGCAACAGCTGCAGCAGCTACAGATGTTATTTGAAGCTCCTTGAAATCAAAGAATGATAATAACCCAGAGCTGAAACCTACCACAGACCTGGTTGGACCTGGGATTAAAACAAGACTTTGTGCAGGACTAACCCACCTCCCTTATCACCTCCTGGTGCCTGTTTACGACACTTCAATGACCCTTTTTGTTCAGTTTCAGAGCTTCTCTAGCTGTTTTCCATCTCCAAACACCTCATTTGTTGCTTTTCAGGAGCCTGCTGGGACGCTGACTGAGCCAGACCCAGATCTAACCCTAGCTCTGGCTCTGTCCCTGACCCAGAGCCAGACCGAACCCTGGTCCTGACCTAAACCCAGACCTAACCCTAACCCTAACCCTAACCCTAGCCCTGTCCCTGACAAGACCCTGGCCCCGGCCCCAGCCCCGGCCCTACCATAATGAGCTTATTTATCTTCCCCATGTGGTCTGCATCTTCTCTCCCAACCATTCATCTGCTTCCTGCCTCTAGAATCCAAAAGAACAGGACATCAAAACAAATTTGCCTTCCAGAAGCCTAAAAGTCAACACATCATCAACACAACAGTTGATGTTCTGGCTAAAAGGGTTTCATAGAAAACACAAAGTTCTGAATTAGCACTGCAAGATGTTTGGCCAGACCAGAAATGGAGCAAACAATGGCTGCTGCAGGGATTTGAGTGTGAGCGTGAGCGTGAGCATAACTGAGTGTGAGCATAACTGAGTGTGAGTGTGAGTGTGAGCATAACTGAGTGTGGTGTGGGTGTGAGTGTGAGTGTGGTGTGAGGATGAGTGTGAGTGTGGTGTGAGGATGAGGGTGAGTGTGGTGTGAGTGTGTTGTGAGGGTGAGGGTGGTGTGAGTGTGAGTGTGTTGTGAATGTGGTGTGAGTGTGAGTGTGAGTGTGGTGTGAGTGTGAGTGTGAGTGTGAGTGTGAGTGTGAGTGTGAGTGTGAGTGTGGTGTGAGTGTGTTGTGAATGCGGTGTGAGTGTGAGTGCGGTGTGAGTGTGAATGCGGTGTGAGTGTGAGTGCGGTGTGAGTGTGGTGTGAATGTGGTGTGAATGTGGTGTGAGTGTGGTGTGAGTGTGGTGTGAGTGTGGTGTGAGTGTGGTGTGAGGGTGAGTGTGGTGTGAGGGTGAGGGTGAGTGTGTTGTGAATGTGGTGTGAGTGTGGTGTGAGGGTGAGTGTGGTGTGGGGTGAGTGTGGTGTGCGTGTGGTGTGCCTGTGTGTGTGAGTGTGAGGGTGCTGTGTTGTGCGGGTGCGGGTGAGTGTGGTTGCGTGTGCGGGTGCGTGTGGTGTGCGTGTGGTGTGCGTGTGGGGTTCGGGTGCGGGTGCGGGTGGTGTGCGTGTTGTGTGCTGTGCGTGTTGTGTGCGGGTGCGTGTGGTGTCGTGTGCGTGTGCGGGTGGGTGTGGTGTGCGGGTGCGTGTGGTGTGCGTTGGTGTGCGGGTGCTGTGTGGTAGCGTGTGCGTGTGCGGGTGCGTTGTGCGGGTGCTTGTGGTCTGCGTGTGCGGGTGCGGGTGCGTGTGGTGTGCGTGTGGTGTTGTTGTGCGTGTGCGGGTGCGTGTGCGGGTGCGTGTGGTGTGCGTGTGCGGGTGCGTGTGCGGGTGCGTGTGGTGTGCGTGTGGAGTGTGTGCGGGTGCGTGTGGTGTGCGTGTGCGTGGTGTGCGTGTGGTGTGCGTGTGCGGGTGCGTGTGGGGTGCGTGTGGTGTGCCTGTGGTGTGGTGTCGGGTGAGTGTGGTGTGACGGTGGCGTGGCCTGCGTGTGGTGTGAGGGTGCGTGTGGTGTGAGGGTGCGTGTGGTGTGCGTGTGCGGGTGCGTGTGCGTGTGGTGTGCGTGTGGTGTGAGTGTGGTGTGAGGGTGAGTGTGACTGAGTGTGGTGTGAGGGTGAGTGTGGTTGCGGGTGCGTGTGGTGTCGGGTGAGTGTGGTGTGCGGGTGCGTGTGCGGGTGAGTGGTGCGTGGTGTGAGTGTGGTGTGAGTGTGAGGGTGAGGGTGAGTGTGAGGGTGAGTGTGGTGTGCGTGTGCGGGTGCGTGTGGTGTGCGTGTGCGGGTGCGTGTGGTGTGCGTGTGCGGGTGCGTGTGGTGTGCGTGTGCGTGTGCGTGTGCGGGTGCGTGTTGTGTGCGTGTGCGTGTGCGGGTGCGTGTGGTGTGCGTGTGCGGGTGCGGGTGGTGTGCGTGTGCGTGTGCGTGTGCGGGTGCGTGTGGTGTGCGTGTGCGGGTGCGGGTGGTGTGCGTGTGCGTGTGCGTGTGCGGTGCGTGTGCGGGTGTGTGCGGTGAGTGTGAGGGTGAGTGTGAGGGTGAGTGTGAGGGTGTGTGAGATTTGGAGCAGCCTTTGTTCTGTGTGAACAGAGGAAATTCTAGAACTCCAACAGAAACTGTCCAGACGTGCACACGCCACATCCAATAAGGGAGAAAATCCCCAAATATGCAGTGGTGCAGGGCCCCTGGGTGGGAGCAGAGGACGCCAGCGTGCTCGGCATCCTGCACACATCTTCTTGGTCTTTACTCTGCAGCGGGACCTTGTGCACCCTGTCACCATTAACGCCGTGTAGAGACGTTGGTGCGCCACAGCCTGCTGCCAGGTTCATCAAGAGGTGAATAAGTGCTCAACAACATCTAAAAGCCTCAAGGCCTGGGTGTCAGCACCGGTTCCTCCGGCCCACCTCTCCTGTTTCCAGCCACCTCCAGGATGTGAACATCTAGAGACCACATCTGGCAGCAAATCCAACCACCCCTGTATAGTGCCCAGGTAGTCAGAGGCTACACACGATTCAATTCATACAAAGACACAGCTGGTTGGGGTTCAGTGCCTTGCTCAAGGGCACCGTGAGCTCTGTCAGTGCTTTAAACACACGCTCACACACACACACACCCCCAACAGTATCGGCGAGGCTGATCCCATCAATGAGCTGACGGTCAACGTCGGCGTATCACATCCCTACTAAAAGACCCCACAGAACTGGTAGCTAGCTGAAGCTAAGGGCAGCTAACGGATGCTAGGAGGAGCCGGCTGAAGCTCAGGTATGAGGGGAGGCAGGTTCAGAAACAAACACGCAACTTCTAAAGGTCAGCAGCCGCTGCGCTGCCTCCCTAGCATATCATTGTGAGGAGCTATTACAGCAGGGAATTTTTTATGCTAATTTAATGCATAGTTACCGAAGAATAACAGCTCCAAACAGTAATTTCAGGTATTGGGCCATTTTCTGATTATGGTGTCTGACCTAATCAGGAATGACACCAAACGCTCTGCAGCTGCTCCAGGCGAGTTCCGACTTTTTCTCTCTTTGCCAACATATTCAAATGATCGAAATCGTAAAGTTATAAGAGCCCCAGATGTTTGTACTGCGACTGTTATTTACTCCATAAAACTTCTTGACACCAAAGGGAAGTAAAAAGGGGGAAGTTGCTACCAAACCAATGTGTGCAGGACCAGAGCGGAGATGGAAGCAGCCTTTCATGCAGCCACCAGGACAGGTTCTGAAGCCCACATTTGGACAAGCTTCTGCTTGATCTGTGCACGTGTGGAATGCAACCAGGCATGAAGGATGAAAAAGCCACCACTGGAATGGAGAATAAAGTAAATACCAGCCAACGGAACCTACGCAGAGGCCAATATTGACTTTTTACCCTCTTAAAGACGGTGTGATGCAAGAACTCTTGAGAAAACTGGCTGACCACAGGAAAAATTCAGGACCTGTTGTTGTAGAGCTGCTCTTGCCCTCAGCAAAGCTACCGTTAGCTGCTCTTGCCCTCAGCAAAGCTAGCGTTAGCTGCTCTTGCCCTCAGCGCAGCTACCGTTAGCTGCTCCTGCCCTCAGCAAAGCTAGCGTTAGCTGCTCTTGCTCTCAGCGCAGCTAGCGTTAGCTGCTCTTGCCCTCAGCGCAGCTACCGTTAGCTGCTCTTGCTCTCAGCGCAGCTACCGTTAGCTGCTCTTACTCTCAGCAAAGCTACCGTTAGCTGCTCTTGCCCTCACCGCAGCTACCGTTAGCTGCTCTTGCTCTCAGCAAAGCTACCGTTAGCTGCTCTTGCCCTCACCGCAGCTACCGTTAGCTGCTCATAGCGTTAGCGCCTTTCACTGGCGGTGAGAACAGTGAAACTGGGAAATTGCTCTCAGCGTGTTCCGCACAAGAGTGTGTGGGTTTATTTTAGCATTTTCCTGATAATAACCTTGTGGTTGAGATGTTTGATAAATAAAATCTTTTTCACGTGGGAACTCTTCGGCCAGTCCAACTATTTACACAGAAGAACAAACAAATCAAGGTTTCACCTAAAACTACCTAAAGTGCTGCAGGCTGGAAACCCCCGTCCACGTCCACGTGTGGTTGCTGGTGCCATGGTGGTATTAGGAGGAGCCGTTCCTTCCAAAGCCACCACTTGATCCTAATTAATAATCCTAATTAGCGTTAGCTTGGCCGTCACAAACTTACTCTCGCTCCTTCTCGCTCAGCCTGTCTGTGATGGTGTCCTTGATGGAGGATCGGGAACCCTTGTGCATCACGGGATACCTGAGAGGGATCTGCAGGAAGCACGAGATCATCAGGACCAGGTGGGACGTGTAACCCAGAGCGACAGCCACACTCCCATCATCCTTTGCTGCAGGACAAAAACAATGAAAAAAGGGAAAGTTGTGAGAGGAAGGCAGAGATGCGTTTCATCCAAAGGTCAAAGGTCAACAACAAGACACCGTCCCAGGTTGCCTGAATGTCTGGGAACCACCTTCCTTCTCTGCTGGAGTGGCCACTCACGCGTGGCTGCTGGACCCACACTGGACCCGTATTTACACCAGCATCAGGGGCTGAGATAAGAGATCAGCAGTCTCATCCACATCAAAGTAAACCGACCCGGACGGACTTCCTGCTCCAGGCGTTGGAGCAGCTGTGAACATCCGAGACCACCACCAAAATGAGGTGGAACTCAAGCGGATCGTGTCAGACGCGCCTCACTCACCTCCTGGAGCTGATTAACAGCTGAAGCTGAGCTGTGCTAATTGCGCTAGCTCGTTAGCTAATTAACAAAGCTCGTTTACAGGAGCCAGGATTACAGGATTCCACCTTTGCTGGATAAACCACCACAAGACCCCTTGGACAGTCACACAGAAAGCCTGGAGGCGTGTGTGTGCCGCCTGTAGGCGTGTGTGTGCCCTGTGTGTGCCGTGTGTGTGCCGCCTGTGTGTGCCCTGTGTGTGTGCTGCGTGTGTGCCGCCTGTAGGCGTGTGTGTGCCGCCTGTAGGCGTGTGTGCCGCCTGTGTGTGCCGTGTGTGTGTGCTGCGTGTGTGTGCCGCCTGTAGGCGTGTGTGTGCCGCCTGTAGGCGTGTGTGCCGCCTGTGTGTGCCGTGTGTGTGTGCTGCGTGTGTGTGCCGCCTGTAGGCGTGTGTGCCGCCTGTGTGTGCCGTGTGTGTGTGCCGCCTGTTTCTGTAGGCACCTCACACACGTCAGCCTCTAAACTCTAGATGGCTCAGCGCTCCGTAAAGCGGTGGTTTGCTCCCGCTGACTCAGGGTTTCTCCCCAACGCGTTCTTCTTCTCTGCTCCATTTAACGTAATCGCTCAGAATATTGCAGCCACATATTTGAAAGTCTTTTGGTTCCAACGAGCCCAGACACAAAAATATGGGTCATTTCTGAGTGGAGGCACTAAGCTCTGCATACGAGTGGGTTCTGTGCTGTGCTGTGTAGTGATGTGTGTGTGTGTGTGTGTGTGTGTGAGAACAACCAGCTCAGAATGCACCCACACGTGGTGAGAGTGGCGGCGAGCTGGCGGAAGGTCCCGAGGAGCGCCGCGCTACCTAACGGCCGTTTGGCCACATGTGAAGAAGTGAACATGTGAAAACATCCAAAATGTTTGGATGTTTCCTCACTTCACGACCTTTACTTGATGTTTCTGACAGCTTAGCTAACGCAGCTGGGGCCTCACCTGTGCTCTTTGTTGGGCGTCTCTCGTGTGTCTCTCGTGTGTCTGTCGTGTGTTTTCTGTGTTTGTCGTGTTTTCCGTGTGTCTGTCGTGTGTTTGTCGTGTTTTCCGTGTGTCTGTCGTGTGTTTTCCGTGTGTCTGTCGTGTGTTTTCTGTGTCTGTCGTGTTTTCCGTGTGTCTGTCGTGTGTTTTCCGTGTGTCTGTCGTGTGTTTTCCGTGTGTCTGTCGTGTGTTTTCTGTGTCTGTCGTGTTTTCCGTGTGTCTGTCGTGTGTTTTCCGTGTGTCTGTCGTGTGTTTTCCGTGTGTCTGTCGTGTTTTCCATGTGTCTGTCGTGTTTTCCGTGTGTCTGTCGTGTGTCTGTCGTGTGTTGTCGTGTTTTCCGTGTGTCTGTCGTGTGTTTTCCGTGTGTCTGTCGTGTGTTTTCCGTGTGTCTGTCGTGTGTTTTCTGTGTCTGTCGTGTTTTCCGTGTGTCTGTCGTGTGTTTTCCGTGTGTCTGTCGTGTGTTTTCTGTGTCTGTCGTGTTTTCCGTGTGTCTGTCGTGTTTTCCGTGTGTCTGTCGTGTGTTTGTCGTGTTTTCCGTGTGTCTGTCGTGTGTTTTCCGTGTGTCTGTCGTGGGTTTTCTGTGTCTGTCGTGTTTTCCGTGTGTCTGTCGTGTGTTTTCCGTGTGTCTGTCGTGTGTTTTCCGTGTGTCTGTTGTGTGTTTTCCGTGTGTCTGTCGTGTGTCTGTCGTGTGTTTTCCGTGTGTCTGTTGTGTGTTTTCCGTGTGTCTGTTGTGTGTCTGTCGTGTGTCTGTCGTGCGCTGTCTCGGCCTGGGTGGAGCTGGGACCTTTGGGCTGGTCCAACACTGGGAGGAGAAACCTGAGCTTTATCCCACCTGGACACGTTGGTGGCGACTGTGATGCGTCTGAGTAACGTGCTGGTCGGGGGTGTAAATCAGCGGACCCCCCCCCTCCCCCTCCGTGAGCCCAGAAGGCCTCCAACAGAGCTCTCCTCCTGGTCTCCTGGGCCACCTTTGGAGCTCCTCCACGGCTCTGCTTCCCTGAGAGCGTTCCCGTTGGCACAGACGTGGCTCCACATCACATGATGGGATGTTTAGAGTTCTCCGTTTAGGTGTTTATTCGTCTCCTCTCCAAGCCTTTTTATAACTTGGTTGAAGCTAATGTCATTTAGCCTTTTATCTCCTCTAAAGGTCTGCAGAGAGCTTCTGGATGCTATTAGATGCTGGAATAATCCAGCAACAGGTCACCGGATGGATAGAATCCCAAAACCACCTGAGGGGAAGTGGCAGAGGTGGACGTCTCCTCAGCTCGTCAGAGCTGACAGGAAAGGTTTAGTTTCATTTAAAGAGCTAAATAGGCTCAACAAAGTGCTTCCCTTTTCCTCTTTCACCTGAAGAGGATTAGGGCTCAACCAACCCTGACCCTGGTCTCTAATGGGGAACATCCTCCCCTGGAGGCCTGTTGAGACCAACTCACATGCATCCAGACGGATCTGGACTTGATCAGACTTTTCCTGGGACAGACCTCACACAAATGATAACAGGGGTCAGTCATGGGCTAAACCAGAAGAAGATGCAACCGCCACCTCCGCATTGGCTTCCTGCACCCTTATAGGCAGGAGGTCGCAGAAGGTCTCATAAACACACACACACACACACAGATACTGAGACACACACACACACACAGACACACACACTGAGACACACACACCGAGACACACACACAGACTTATAGGCAGAAGGTTGCAGAAGGTCTCATAAACACACACACACACACACACAGACAGACACAGAGAGACACACACACACACAGAGACACAGAGACACACACACACACACACACTCTTTTGGAGCATATTACCTTGAAAGTCTTCAGAGTTTGGCAGCTTCACGCCACAGATGACGTAATCCGCCTGATTGGTCTGTGGATGATAAGGACAGGCTTTGCATTAACATAACCAGACTTGTGGGGACCGACAACGCTGTCAGGGCTGCTCCGTGTCCACTGGTGCTAGTAGTTACCGCTTCCTTTGTATGACATGTTCCAAAATGTCAAACAGTCACGCAGAAATAGCGTCCCACTAAAACCGCTCTGCAACTATGTGTATCCTGCGTGCAGGATCAAAGCCCCTCGTTTGACACCAGATAATTCTTTGCAGTTGGCTGCCGACAGAAACGTGTTGTGCAGGACCGGACGGGTAGCCCGGACTCACCACATCAATGGGATAGATGTAGGAGAGCTCGTAGAGGAGCTGACGACAGCGGAAGGTGAGCTGGGCATTAGCCTTGAGGAACTGCTCCCTGCGAGACAGAGAGGACAGAGGTGAGACATTCCAAGGCGCCGCTGGCACACCCTCAAAGTGGAGCTGGGCACCCTCAAAGTGGAGCTGGGGAGAGCAGAGGCAGAAGAACGCCAGAGGTCTGCTCCTCCACCAGTGTGCAGGGCAGAGAAGAAAGAGTGTTTATTAGCAGCACCACTTTTATCTCCATCTCCATCATCAAAGGTAGCATCCCGGGAGGGCACTGTAAGCTGTCCCTCGTGGCATTTAAGCATGCGGAGACCCCTACGCCCCCCCCCCCCCCTGCTGAAGAAATGAGCCAACAAATCAAATCTGACAAAAGCTGGAGCGCTCAGCCAAGAACGTGGCCCGAACGTCATAAAAGAGAAGAGATCCAGCTTGAACTGCGTAGTTCAGATGATGCGGACTGACCTGGAGATAAAGGAGAGCTCTGTCACACACGCTACATGGGTCCAGCTAAATGCTAACGCTCTAATGGGCTCCAGAGCTCTGGGCAGGGCTGGAACAGATGGATCTGGTCCATCACACGGAGATAGCCGAGGTGAACTTGGCGCGCTTGACTCTTCACAATAGGAAAGGCTGAGCTCTCTGGGAGCAACAACAGTGGTTAGATGGTTCTGGCTCGGAGTCCTCGGGGGACCGGGGTGCTCAGCGCTCTCTCGGGGTCGTTCGCCCTGCCGCGGCCAGGCAGCAGGGACGGGCTCCAGCTGAGAAGGTGGATGATCATCTGGTGGGATTCTGATGTTTATTCTATATTATGGGAGACAGGTTCAGGCCCGACGACCTTTAACTAGCTAATATCTCCAAAGGTTGTGCTATCCATGAATAAAAGGCTGTTTAATCAAGTTGCTGTTAATCATCTCAAGGTTTCACGATGCTCCACTCATATCTACAGTCTGGTCCAGCTTTGGGGAGGGCAGTGAGGCCTCGGGTTCCTGCGGCGAGCTGACGGTGGGGGGGCACCATCTGGTCTCCTGCTGCTGCTGCAGCCCGTCTTCTCCAAGGTTCCACCTGCTGGGTGTTCTTCATTCCGTGGTTATTAGAGTTCCTGCTGCCTCTCCATCATCTGAACCAGGCTGTCGTTCTCCCCTGACCCCATCTCCATCCAACCAACCGCTGGTATCCTCCCTGTTTGGGACCATTGTCTGGAGACCCTGGAGGTGGACATCCCAGAGGCTCAGCAGCTTCTGACCCACTCAGACCCGCCGGGCTGGCACCAACAACCAGGCCTCAGAGCCTGAATGAGCCGTGATCAGCGGCTCAGACCAGAACCTGAAGAGGTGGAGCTGCTAAAGTGGCACCTTTAAGAGTGTGTGTTCAGCATTAGGAGGCATTAAGGTGTGGCACACACACACACATGCAGCCACTGGACGTGTGGGGACATTTCCTTCAGATAATAAACCCAGAACCTTTTTAAAACAGGGCCGTTTCCAAGCAGCAGATGCGAGGCAGATGTGCAAATGTCCGTGTTCATTTCCTGCTCGCCGTCCGTCCCGGCCCGCCGTGGCCAACAGAGACGGCGCTCGCTGTTCCTGGAATACCGATTCAGCCCGGGACCGCTCAGGCTAACGTAAGTGTTTCCAGGGTCGGCTCCTCGGTACCGGCATCAGCTCCCCACAGAGCCGGGGGGGAGATGAGAACACCAACAACTGTGGCACAGGCTCAGACGGGGGGGGGGGGGGGGGGCAGGTCTCTGGACACGATCACCTCCACAGCCCCCACTCCCGTCTGCCCCCCTCCTCTGTGTGCTGCTACAAATGCTGCCCGTGCTAATTACAGGTCCAACAAACCTCTTGGCGGCGCATTCCTTCTGTATCTGGGACAGGGCTTCGTTCTCCTCCTTCAGGCTCTGGTACTGAGCGGAGAAGGCTTCCCCTGGCAGAGACAGAGAGAGCAGAGAGGAAATGATCAGGTGTGTGCGGCCAGGTGCTCCCCTGGCTCCGCTCCAGCACACAGCACCATCAAACAGCCCTGTGATCCAGCACAGAACGTTTCCTTTTCACACCACAGAACCCAAACACGCTTGTTCCAGCGGCAGGATCCGGGACCGTAAACACAGATGACGGCCGGTAAATAAAATCACACACATTTGATGAATGCGATTGGCAAAGCCACGTGAGCGCCACGCAGCCACAAACAGCCCATAATTTGGGCTTGGAAAAGAATGCGTGTTCTCGCAGCCTCATAAACGAGGGCCGACCTACACCGAAGCTCGAGATAATAAACTGCGTTCACATCTCGTTAGCAACGTTTTTGAAATAACTGGCAGCTTTTCCCCACCAAACAGAGCATCCCATCATTGAAATAAGGCCGTTTAAAACTAAACATGCTTGATCACTTCAAAGACGGCGCATGGATTCAAGGCTGGACGAAGACATCCCCCCCCCCACTAAGTGGAAAAGCACCTGTTTTCCTTTATTGTGGGAGCAAACATGCGCTCAGAAACATGTGAGGCGCTGTGAGGAGACGCACACATTACATAAAGAGGCCTGACGTCTCAATAACTTAAAGGCTTCTCCGTCCAGACCCTCACAAGCATCAAAGGGACGTCACTGCTGTCCGCTTTCATCTTTTCCACCGGTTCCACTTGAACTGTCACCGGGACAGAAGAGATGGAGGAAATCAACGACTCCACCATCTCCATCAGAGACAGATGAGAGGGAGCGCCAGGCGCTCCGAGGGCACCGAAGCGTGAGGCCCTCCAACGCCACCCTTCCTTTATTGGACGCCCAAAGCCGTTAAATCTGCTCAGCCTGGCCTCAGCCCGTCATCCAGTTCATCCCAGAATACTGAAGCCCAGAGAGACAGAAGGGCCTGTACGGACGGACAGATAGACGTCGCTGAAGGGCGTTGGAGCCCTGTTTATTGTGGCAGCCGAGCCAATGGCGTCACGGCTAAAGGTGCGATGCTGTAAAAGAGCTCTAATAATGATGACTTCAATATGAGACCTTCCAGGCACCCAAAGCTCCGTATCGAAGCCGCTTTGGTCACACTCCAGAGCTCGGCGGGGATATTTATTAGTGGAGGCCTCGCCTGCATCACAGATGGAGAGACGTTGCCGAGGACAACACATGCCATTCAAAGAGCTGATTCATGTCGTCCGTGATAGGAGAGGTAGAAAATGAGAGCAAGCCAAGCAGCAAGAGGAAAGGCTTAAAGGAGATCAGAGGAAGCAAAGAAGCAGCCGTGCTGGTGTGTGTTAATGTCTGTGTGTGTGTGTGTGTGTGTGTGTGTGTGTGTGTAGCACCAGCAGGAAGCAGAGCCTTACTCAAGGCTACAGTTTCAGTGGCATTCGTGGAATTCTCCGGCTCACTGGGATCGTTCTCGTGCTGCATTAGCGTTAGCATTAGCGTTAGCATTGGGCACGTGAACCTTCTGCTCCTGTTATCTGCCTGTCGTGCGTGCGTGCAGACGTTCACCTGCAGACCCATGAGCCTGTGTTTGGGGTTTGCGGGCCCCTTGTTTGGAGAGAGGCCCAGTTTCCTGAGAATAACAGGCTGATAAGTGTTATTTCCTAATGGTGCCTTTTGACCACGTGAGAGACGAGAAGAGCTCACGTTCACGAGCGTGACGAAGACTGAAGATTAGCAGTTTGAGCGAGATGCCCTGAGGATACGCTGCACAAGAAAATCCACGGATACGAGTTAAAGCGGCTGCCAAGTCTTTGGAAGCAAAGCCCGAGGTCACGTTAGCGTGTCGACCACGAGCAGACGCACCGTGAGCTGGTCAGAGATGACGCTGTTAAAGCACTAAAGCAAACACATCTACACCAAGTCACACACACTGTAATGCCAAGTGTGTGTGTGGGTGAGAGAGAGAGAGAGAGAGAGAGAGAGAGAGAGCATCTGGCGCGACTCTTCTCACCAATCAGCGTTCTATCGGAATCGGCGCCCTCTCACAAGCGGCTGTTTGGGCCTTTTGAGTTACGACTTTACAGGAAAGCAAACAACCCTTGAGCTGGAACGGGTCGAACTCAGCAAAAGAGAGAGCCACAAATGAAAGAGGGAGCCATAAAACAGCCTCTGCTGATCCCTTGCAGCCCTGCCTTTGGTTCTGCAGCTCAGCCGTGGCCCCAAAGGCAGAGGCAGCGGTTCCTCAGGAGAGCACATGGGCTGCATTAGGACTGGCATTCCTGCTTAGAACACAGTAGCAGCATCACAGCACCCTGCTGCAGCACCCTGGCCATGCTGGCTGTGATCAAACACACACATTTAGTGACTCTTCACATGCAACAAGGGCTCTGACCTGCATCAGAGCAGGACCAGGACAGGACAGGGAGAGGATTTACCTTTCCTCTGGAGCTGAGTCCTCTCCTTCTGCCGCAGCTCCATTTCCCGGCCGAGCGCCTTCCTCTGCCGCTGCAGCTCGCTCCGCATCATGGCGATACGCAGCAGCATGGCCTCGCGCTCCTTCTTCTGTTGCCAGCACACGCAGGGTGAGACATGAGGAGAGCACAGCCATCGTCATCATCCAGCGTGAGAGGGACTCAATAGGAGAATTATTAACCTTCCAAGCCTACAGTTAGCGAAGGGACGCTAGAAGGTAAAAAGGCTTCGCGGAGGCTAAAGGTCACGATCCTGCGGCAGCAGACGAGGCCACCCAATAGAGGAAAAACAATAAAGAACAGTTCAGGGCTGCCATGTTCCGCGTACACGCCCAAACCCAGACTGGCCATTAGCAGCTCCCACCTATCAATTAGCGTGCATGCTAGGGAAGACCAGGCAACACCCGCCCACATCCATAAACCGGTGACGTAGATGGTTAAAGTCGCTGGTTTAGTTACGATGCACCTCAACTTCCGATGAGTGAAGCCAAAGTTTCCAACGCAGCGCCTACAGGGACGCCTCCGCTCGGGCCCCTCAAAGGCGAACAGGACATTTCAGAGGTTACGTGGCCTTTGACCCTGAACGCACGGGGTCGGTTGCGGCCTCGGGGCAACAAGGAGCAAAGAAAGGTGCACGTGCGGAGGAGTCTGAGGAAGGAATGTGCGCGAGCGGCATCTCCCAAATACCCTTAGATAGTGATCACGGGACGGATCAAAGCAAGCGCAGGTTCGGGACATCAAAGAGTGTGACACATGTAGGCAGGAGGGGAGATAACGCCACCATCGCTCCACCTTATCGCGCGAGGATGTTTTTTCGCTGCGTTCTGGCTTTGGCACGAAGGATCCGACACTTTCGCCGTGCGCTGCGGACCAGCGGTCCCAGTGCTGCTGCGGAGCGCACGTGCAACCGCAGCCTTAACGGGCCTATTGTGCTCCCACGGAACATCAAGCAGCGGCGGGTCAGCTGAGTAAATAGGCAGTGTTCATGGTGGGGGGCAAGAACGGGGTGTGGGCGAGGCTGTGAGGAGGACGTGCCCTCCACCCCGTGATTGATGCTGCTGGGACGTAGGCTGAGGACTGGACAGGCCTCACAGAGACACAATAGTCCATTTAGAACCAGGCTACCGAGGAGGGGACGAGGATTATGTGGTTTAATAGCTGATAAGATTTGGGACAAGGGATTTAAGAAATGTTCCAGCGAGGGAGGGGGGAAGTATCAAAGCCAGGTCTGTGAAAGAGCCTTTGTGGTGACAGAGCGGAGCCCCGGCGTTCTGAGGGAAGTCACGGGGAGGCGATCTAAGAGGAGGGAAGGACAGCTGTGTCATCAGCAAATTGGGTGATTTATGAACAAACGGAACCTTTAGATTCATTAGGGAGCCCTGAGCAGACAGGACGCAGAGGTCTCCCACCCACCCCCGGCCGGCTTTAACCCCGCCCGACGCTACCTGAACTGGACTTGAGACTGGCCCAAGTACGGCAGAGCAGCACAGCCGACAGGACGCGTTTCATGTTTACAATAAAGCCGGGACCTGAGACGGGCTTTCACAGCCGTGCGGCTCCAAACATGTTAGCGATGCGTCTGTGTGGTGCTCACGGGGGGTATAAAGCTAGAAGGAAGCCAAAGTGGAGAGGAGCCAAACTAAAGTAGCAGCGGAAGCCCTCCGTGCTGGTGCCCGGGGCTAACGGGCTAACGGGCTAACGGACTAACGGGCTGGACTCTCCAGCAGGCCTCCTCTGATTTCTGCTGTGTGCTAAATACCTCACAGCATTGGGTGTTAGTCTAGAAACAATCGCTGCTGCTCATTAGCTAGGGAGCCAGGAGGAGGTGGGGAGGTGGACTCACCCGGCCGGTGCTGCTCATTAGCTAGGGAGCCAGGAGGAGGTGGGGAGGTGGACTCACCCGGCCGGTGCTGCTCATTAGCTAGGGAGCCAGGAGGAGGTGGGGAGGTGGACTCACCCGGCCGGTGCTGCTCATTAGCTAGGGAGCCAGGAGGAGTGGGGAGGTGGACTCACCCGGCCGGTGCTGCTCATTAGCTAGGAGCCAGGAGGAGGTGGGGAGGTGGACTCACCCGGCCGGTGCTGCTCATTAGCTAGGGAGCCAGGAGGAGGTGGGGAGGTGGACTCACCCGGCCGGTGCTGCTCATTAGCTAGGGAGCCAGGAGATAGGTGGGGAGGTGGACTCACCCGGCCGGTGCTGCTCATTAGCTAGGGAGCCAGGAGGAGGTGGGGAGGTGGACTCACCCGGCCGGTGCTGCTCATTAGCTAGGGAGCCAGGAGATAGGTGGGGAGGTGGACTCACCCGGCCGGTGCTGCTCATTAGCTAGGGAGCCAGGAGGAGGTGTGGAGGTGGACTCACCCGGCCGGTGCTGCTCATTAGCTAGGGAGCCAGGAGGAGGTTGGGAGGTGGACTCACCCGGCCGGTGCTGCTCATTAGCTAGGGAGCCAGGAGGAGTGGGGAGGTGGACTCACCCGGCCGGTGCTGCTCATTAGCTAGGGAGCCAGGAGGAGGTGGGGGGGTGGACTCACCCGGCCGGTTGCTGCTCATTAGCTAGGGAGCCAGGAGGAGGTGGGGAGGTGGACTCACCCGGCCGGTGCTGCTCATTAGCTAGGGAGCCAGGAGGAGGGGGGAGGTGGACTCACCCGGCCGGTGCTGCTCATTAGCTAGGGAGCCAGGAGGAGGTGGGGAGGTGGACTCACCCGGCCGGTGCTGCTCATTAGCTAGGGAGCCAGGAGATAGGTGGGGAGGTGGACTCACCCGGCCGGTGCTGCTCATTAGCTAGGGAGCCAGGAGATAGGTGGGGAGGTGGACTCACCCGGCCGGTGCTGCTCATTAGCTAGGGAGCCAGGAGGAGGGTGGAGGTGGACTCACCCGGCCGGTGCTGCTCATTAGCTAGGGAGCCAGGAGATAGGTGGGGAGGTGGACTCACCCGGCCGGTGCTGCTCATTAGCTAGGGAGCCAGGAGGAGGTGTGGAGGTGGACTCACCGGCCGGTGCTGCTCATTAGCTAGGGAGCCAGGAGGAGGTTGGGAGGTGGACTCACCCGGCCGGTGCTGCTCATTAGCTAGGGAGCCAGGAGGAGGTGGGGAGGGGGTGGACTCACCCGGCCGGTGCTGCTCATTAGCTAGGGAGCCAGGAGGAGGTGGGGAGGTGGACTCACCCGGCCGGTGCTGCTCATTAGCTAGGGAGCCAGGAGGAGGTGTGGAGGTGGACTCACCGGCCGGTGCTGCTCATTAGCTAGGGAGCCAGGAGGAGGTGGGGAGGTGGACTCACACCGGCCGGTGCTGCTCATTAGCTAGGGAGCCAGGAGGAGGTGGGGAGGTGGACTCACCCGGCGGTGCTGCTCATTAGCTAGGGAGCCAGGAGGAGGTGGGGAGGGGACTCACCCGGCCGGTGCTGCTCATTAGCTAGGGAGCCAGGAGGAGGTGTGGAGGTGGACTCACCCGGCCGGTGCTGCTCATTAGCTAGGGAGCCAGGAGGAGGTCGGGAGGTGGACTCACACGGCCGTGCTGCTCATTAGCTAGGGAGCCAGGAGGAGGTGGGGAGGTGGACTCACCCGGCCGGTGCTGCTCATTAGCTAGGGAGCCAGGAGGAGGTGGGGAGGTGGACTCACCCGGCCGGTGCTGCTCATTAGCTAGGGAGCCAGGAGGAGGTGGGGAGGTGGACTCACCCGGCCGGTGCTGCTCATTAGCTAGGGAGCCAGGAGGAGGTGGGGAGGTGGACTCACCCGGCCGGTGCTGCTCATTAGCTAGGGAGCCAGGAGGAGGGGGGAGGTGGACTCACCGGCCGGTGCTGCTCATTAGCTAGGGAGCCAGGAGGAGGTGGGGAGGTGGACTCACCCGGCCGGTGCACGTGGCTGTCGTCAGCAGCTTCTCCTCGATCTCCTTCCCAATTTTCTGCACCGTGACTTGGGTCTGCTTGATGGCTCGTTGTGCTGTGTGGAGTCTGCAGACGTGAGGGGACACAAAGACTCTTCAGGACAATCAGGGTGATATGTGGTCCATTAGTGGATCTCTTAGTGGATCTCTTAGTGGATAAATGAGTGGATCCATGAGTGGATCCCTTAGTGGATCCATGAGTGGAGAGGAACTGACAGAGCTGAGAGACACTGACAGAGCTGAGAGGAACTGACAGAGCTGAGAGACACTGACAGAGCTGAGAGGAACTGACAGAGCTGAGAGGAACTGACAGAACTGAGAGGAACTGACGGAGCTGAGAGGAACTGACAGAGCTGAGAGGAACTGACAGAACTGAGAGGAACTGACAGAGCTGAGAGACACTGACAGAGCTGAGAGACACTGACAGAGCTGAGAGGAACTGACAGAGCTGAGAGGAACTGACAGAGCTGAGAGGAACTGACAGAGCTGAGAGGAACTGACAGAGCTGAGAGACACTGACAGAGCTGAGAGACACTGACAGAGCTGAGAGGAACTGACAGAGCTGAGAGGAACTGACGGAGCTGAGAGGAACTGACGGAGCTGAGAGGAACTGACAGAGCTGAGAGGACTGACGGAGCTGAGAGGAACTGACGGAGCTGAGAGGAACTGACGGAGCTGAGAGACACTGACAGAGCTGAGAGACACTGACAGAGCTGAGAGGAACTGACGGAGCTGAGAGGAACTGACGGAGCTGAGAGACACTGACAGAGCTGAGAGGAACTGACAGAGCTGAGAGGAACTGACAGAGCTGAGAGGAACTGACAGAGCTGAGAGACACTGACAGAGCTGAGGAGAGACACTGACAGAGCTGAGAGGAACTGACAGAGCTGAGAGGAACTGACGGAGCTGAGAGGAACTGACGGAGCTGAGAGGAACTGACAGAGCTGAGAGGAACTGACGGAGCTGAGAGGAACTGACGGAGCTGAGAGGAACTGACGGAGCTGAGAGACACTGACAGAGCTGAGAGACACTGACAGAGCTGAGAGGAACTGACAGAGCTGAGAGGAACTGACGGAGCTGAGAGGAACTGACGGAGCTGAGAGGAACTGACAGAGCTGAGAGGAACTGACGGAGCTGAGAGGAACTGACGGAGCTGAGAGGAACTGACGGAGCTGAGAGACACTGACAGAGCTGAGAGACACTGACAGAGCTGAGAGGAACTGACGGAGCTGAGAGGAACTGACGGAGCTGAGAGACACTGACAGAGCTGAGAGGAACTGACAGAGCTGAGAGACACTGACAGAGCTGAGAGGAACTGACAGAGCTGAGAGGAACTGACGGAGCTGAGAGGAACTGACGGAGCTGAGAGGAACTGACAGAGCTGAGAGGAACTGACGGAGCTGAGAGGAACTGACGGAGCTGAGAGGAACTGACGGAGCTGAGAGACACTGACAGAGCTGAGAGACACTGACAGAGCTGAGAGGAACTGACGGAGCTGAGAGGAACTGACGGAGCTGAGAGACACTGACAGAGCTGAGAGGAACTGACGGAGCTGAGAGAAACTGACGGAGCTGAGAGGAACTGACGGAGCTGAGAGGAACTGACGGAGCTGAGAGGAACTGACAGAGCTGAGAGGAACTGACAGAACTGAGAGGAACTGACGGAGCTGAGAGGAACTGACAGAGCTGAGAGGAACTGACGGAGCTGAGAGGAACTGACGGAGCTGAGAGGAACTGACAGAGCTGAGAGGAACTGACAGAGCTGAGAGGAACTGACGGAGCTGAGAGAACTGACAGAACTGAGAGGAACTGACAGAGCTGAGAGACACTGACAGAGCTGAGAGACACTGACAGAGCTGAGAGACACTGACAGAGCTGAGAGGAACTGACAGAGCTGAGAGACACTGACAGAACTGAGAGGAACTGACAGAGCTGAGAGGAACTGACAGAGCTGAGAGGAACTGACAGAGCTGAGAGGAACTGACGGAGCTGAGAGGAACTGACGGAGCTGAGAGGAACTGACGGAGCTGAGAGACACTGACAGCTCGTGTAAATAATGAAGGGAAAGGCAGCAGTAATGTTACGGGTGAAACATCAACATTAAGGGGGCCGGTTCAGGGCCCGGGTCCCAGCCCAGGTCCCGGCCCAGGTCCCGGCCCGGGTCCCCTCAGCCACGCTGTTCCCCACACTAATGGCGGCCCCACAGCCGATGCAGACGCCTCCCTTTCATCTATACTGGCGCCAGCGGAGGACATCAGGATCTTATCAACACCAGTCAGGCAGCAACCCACCATTCCAACTCTGAGCCTGGACCTGCTGGACAGTCACAAAATGGGCTCTAGTCCCACAGCCGCTCCCACAATTTCCAGGATTTTTCAGACAAATAATCCAGAACTCTTAAATATCTCCTAATATCTCACAGTTACACAGGAGGAGCAACTCTCATCACGACAAAAGTGCAAGAACACGTTTGTTTAGTGAAAGTTCTGTAACTCCGGACGTTGTTTATTGCTGTGGAGAAGAACCTGCTAGAACCGAGTCTGTTGCTGCTCAGCAGGCCGTCGTGTATCGAGAGACCTGATCAGTGACTGGGCCTGATAGAAGAAGATGAATAAAGGGAGACTTTACAATAGGAACCGAGTCTGTTGGAGCATTAACGGCTTCAGCAACCGTCCAAGAGGCAGATAACGTGATCCTGGGAGTTACGCCCGAGTCTCAATCTGACTGAGGATCTGTGGCACAGACACAACCTGGCTGATTGCAGATCTTCCTCTCTCTATCTCAGATGTGTTGGGCTAAGGAGCACGCATCACCTGCACCATCATCATCATTAGACACACTTCACAGCACAAACAGGAATGTGACCAATGGCCAGCATCCACCAACACCAGTACATTCCTCCTTCTGCTCCTTCAAAGCTGGACAGCAGCAGAGAAGTCGAGTGTGAACTGAAGCACCAGTGTTGATGGAGAAGATCAGCTGGGACGTCCCTCCAAAAGCACAGCGCTAGAAACGGCAGCATGTGCCGAGCTGGCAGCCTCTGAGAGGCATCGCTGCGTTTCAGCTCGATTTTAGTCTTTTTCATGTAAAATCTAGTTGGTTCCTAAAGAGAGGATGTTTGGACGTATTCAGAGTGAACTTTCCCCACGTGGTGGCAGCTGTGGCCCCGGTTACAGTCAGTTTAACTCTTGCTGACGGCAGCATCCACCACCTATTAATGAGCAAATTAAAGCAGCTCAGTCCGTCAACATTCCTGTCCCAGATGGCTCTCGTTTCCATAAGAATGCCAGACAGTTTCACCGCTTCTACACATCCACCGTAGACTACATTAAATTCATTGGTGTCGACGCAAGAGAGGAGATTCCAGAAAGAAAAGCGTTCCTGTGGCGCCACCTATTGGACAAAGATGCTCCCGTTTCCTCTGGATTTCTGTGTGACCCTGACTTTTATCAATTGATGCACCTCATGTAAGGACTGAAGGAACATGAGGAAGGTTGTCATGTGTTTAGGAGAAGACTACAGTGTGACTGTGGATCTGCCGAGTCCACCGACAGACCGTTTAGAGAACAGCAGCAACATTCAACACGGAATCGTTCCAATATAAAGGCTCCATAACACACGTGCCTGCCTGCCTGTCTGCTATTAGCACAAGTTAGCTGGTCAGCATAAAGTGGGTTGATCAAGGAGACAACTGAGATAGGTGGTAGAAATGACCTGTGACATGATGAAAGACCTCCTCCTGGAGGATTGAACCTAATCTTACAGACACAAGAAGCCAGGAAAAGCACTGAAACAATCATTTACTAAGGGGATCTTAAGGCACCTAGACAGTGAAAACAAGCTCCACACACAGAAAGGTCCTCTGCTTGGGTACACGTGTGACAGCATCAGGGTTCCTGAGTGGAGAAACAGTCAGAAGACACAATTCTCACCTGAGCAGAGAGAAAACACTGTAGGAGTTCCTGACCGAACTCTGGTCAACTTGAAGGGAACCGTTTTTCCTTTGCACCAACTGATCCTGGAACAGCCAAACAGAAGCCAAAAGAGATTCAAAAATGATGCAGGATAAAGCTCAGATAGCAAGATTAGCAAGACACCATCCACTCTGATGCTAATGTTCTGGAAAATGGAGCCAAACTTGTACCTTCTGATCAAAGTCAGCTGCATAGTAGCCGTCATTCAGTCCAAATATGATCTCATTTGGATTCCTGGATCGAATCTGTGGACAGAATTAGGCAGGAGACAGTTGAGCTCCACTCAGAGATTTCACTTCCTCTTCAAATCTGACAGTTGCACAAGTGCTGACCTGCTGTCCTGTGTATCTGAGCCCATCTAAATTGACCTTCCACTCTAAAAGTAGCGTGTACTGCTCCTCCTGTCCTCCCCAGATTCTAACAACAAAGCAGGACGCTGACGTGTCCAAAAGGTCTGGTAGCATGCCAAAGTCGAGGCTCCTCCAGGTTGGGTTCTGCCAGCAGAAAAGGGAACAAAGATGAGAGCTGGAACACGGACCTCAGGTGGCTGGTGGGGCCGACGGTGACACAGCAGGGGGATCAGAGTGTTGGCAACGTCAGGATGCTCCTCACTCTAGCAAAACGTTCTGCTACCATTCTGGCCTCTGTTGGGCTTCATTCTGTTCTTACAGGAGCTTAATGAGCGTCCCCACGTGTGAAGGCCTTTATGGACTCTAATGCTAATGGAGGAAGACTTCACCGTCCTCTTAACGCTCAGCGAAGGGAAGCTACAGGAACAAAGTGAGCGGGACAGTTTCCAGCCGCACTGTGGAGTCAGCAGAACGGACGGATGAGCCGGCTGAAATGTTTCAGCAGCACCAGGAAGGGTCTCAGAGAACGGAGGATAAGGAGCAGAGGGAGATCCCGCAGGGCTCCGTGGTCTCAGTGTGGAGGAGAGGCGCCCAGCTCCTCCAGGACTGAGAGCCCAGCTCAGCAGAACAAGGTCTCAGGCCTGCAGCCACTTTAGGTCAAAGGTTGGGCTGAACTGACAGAGACCTTTAGGATATGATAACTGCAAGAGAACCTTTGGGATGACCTGGATTTCTGCATAAATTGGTCAGAAAGTATCTTCAGATCTTCATCCAAGTCCCATCACCAGACTAATGCAGCACAAAAATGACCCGTTTTTATGGAACCCACCATGGGAACGTCCCAGTGGAGGCTGGAAACGTGTGAGAGCCTCTGCGCGTAACAACTGGTCGACCTCCTTTGGCAGCAGGAACCTCAACCAAACGTCTCCTGTAGATGCAGCTCAGACCTGCACACCGGTCAGGAGGACTTTCAGACCATTCCTCTGTCCCAAAGTGTTTCAGTTCCACCGTATTGCTGGGATGTCTGGTGTGAATGGCCCTCTGGAGGCCATGGCCCAGCACCTCAGCGGGGTTGAGGTCAGGACTCTGACTGGGCCGCTCCAGAAGGCTGGTTTTCCTCTGTTGAAGCTGCTGGTTTCCTCCAGTGCTTCGGGTCCTTGTCCCGTTGCCCCTCCAAGCCTCTGCTGAGCTGCAGTTTGCAGACAGATGGTCTTTAGGTTTTCTTGCAGACTGTCTGGAGGAACTTGGGGACTCATTTTTCACTTTGGAAGCCTTCCCAGCTTCACACGGGTCGACGATTCTTGAGGGAAGATCTTCTGAGAGCTGGTTTGTGGACTCCAGCTTGGCTGGCTGCAGTTAGCTCTTGGAGGAGTCACTAGCATGGGCCTCACACGTTTCCAGCCTCCACTGGGAGGTTCCCATGGTGGGTTCCATAGAAACGGGTCATTTCTGTGCTGTATTAGTCTGGTGATGGGACTTGGATGAAGATCTGAAGATACTTTCTGACCAATTTAAGCAGAAATCCAGGTCATCCCAAAGGTTCACATACGTTTATTACAACTGTAGATGCGAGGGGTGGATAATAAATGAGAACAGAACACTGGTAACAGAAGCATTTTGCAGGTGATCGACATGTTCCAGGAGAAGGAAGAGGTCAATTGTGACGGGTTCTGTCCAGAGCAGCACATACATCAACTTACCAGCGAGTCTCGGATGACTTCACTCTTGTAAAAATCTAAAATGACAGAAACAAATGGTGATTAAAAGGGCAGACAGATGCACAAACAAGTGGATTAAATGTTCCCCTGAGGCAGAAAAAATAAATCAAGGTTTTCTAGATCAGATTTAGAATAATCGGGTTAGAGCGGCGAGCGGCTCAGCTGAGTCAGCGATCACAAACGATACGATGTCTCCTCCACTAACGAACCCAGAGGGGGGGTGTGACGGTGGCGGTGGGACCGCTGACACACCTCGAGATATGCAGTCTCCTACACACAGGTGCAGGGTGAAGAACGTGTCCAGCAGCGGGGATCCATTCTTGTTCAAAATGTTCCTGGCAGCAATGCTCCGGAGGTGACGCAATCGTCTCTGTAGACAGAGAGAGGACACACACACACACACACACACCACACACACACCACACACACACCACACACACACCACACACACACACACACACACACACACACACACACTGAGTACAGGAAACACGCTCTAATTTCAGTCTTACACTGGTCATGTGATGGGCATCAACTAGTGGCAACTGCCAAACCCTGTACCTATATACAGTATATAACCAGTGAGCTGACCAGTGAGCTGACCAGTGAGCTGACCAGTGGGCTGGGCCTCTCTCCTAACTCTAAATCGAAGTCATGGGATCCTCTACCAGATTAACTGCCTGCCAGACAGAAACAGTCATTGTTCTCCCACCCTTGAAGAGTGTGAGTGGGTGTGAGTGGAACCCAGGCTGAGATGATTCGACACATATAGAATATGTCTGTCTAGGAAGCTCCAGGTAGTGTTTGACCTGTGGTGTCTACATAACTAGCATCAATTGCACGGTCCTTTTCCCCTCCTAACCCTCCATCTTCTCTCGGACCTTTTGCCGCACCCTAAAACACACGTGGAAGCCTCCAAGATGACACCACGGACGGGCTCGGCGTCATCAGGAGGTCATTGGCTTCCGATGGTGTTGGGGACTGGAGGCTGCTCCGCACCTGTACAACCAAGCCGAGGAAACGGACCTGGTTCCTGGTACCTTCAGACACTAAAAGGTGCTGCAGACACGGATTGGTTGAGCGAATGGTCTCAGCGTCATCGCCAGCAGCCACGTACCAAGAATCCTACCTCGCAGTCCTTCAAGGTCCCTCGTTGTTCGTCTCTGATCCCTTTTTCCTTTCTTTTATGTGTATTTATAGTGACGGTTACAATAAATAGAGCGCATGCTTTAACTTTAGAATAAACTACAGGGGCAGGAGACGTATGTTGAAATGAAGAACTTAATTATAAACTGTAATTAATGCAGACCTGAGCAAAGCAGGTGAACTGAGTGTCACCTACAAATGTAACATGATCTAAAACATAAGTAAGCATTAATACAGCTCAATATAAGAGCCAAGGCGGCTCAGGTGGCCCCTGACATCTTTCATGAATGAATGAATAGATGAATGAATGGCTGAGGATTCAAACGGGCCGCGTAATTATCCTGACAGTTTATCTTTAACAACAGCAGATGAACTATTAAGAGGCTAGTAAACAGGACAATGGTCGCTTGCTTGGGTCACTGCTACAATCATCCGTCCCAAACTCATCATCAGGGCAGAGTTCCGCATGTTTAAGTCTCCACACACACCGACATCTGACAGCATTTGACAGCGAATAGTGACCTTCTAAAGCCCGCGGCATCAGTCAACTACTGGCCACTGGCTGCCTTCCAGGAAGCTGGGTCCCTGCGAGCTAGCACAAGCTAACGCTAGCCTGGCAGGCCTGATGCGCTCCCTCCAACAGCCTCTGTAAAGGTGGGGACCCAGACGAGCCCCACGATGTGCCCACACTCATGGGGGTCGGACACCCCGGACTGACCTGCTGCGACGCCAGATCCACATGCAGAGCTCGGGAAGAAGAGGTGGCAGAGTTGGTGACAGAGGCGGCGGGGATGGCGAGAACCCGACCGATGTTGGAGTTCATCCTCCTTCAGACATCTAGTGGCTCCCCTTCACTCAGCAAAACTCTTCCTCTCCGACATCAGCACGCCGAGCTGCCGCTCGTGTGGTGGTGGCGACCGGCTCAGACCCGCGGGCACCCCGGTGCGCGGCCACAGCTGTCAGCGAGCGGCGCGACGTAAACAAAGTATGCTATGTTGCTACTCGGGACCGGAAGCCGGAAGTCCGTCTCCAAGTGGGAGGCGCGAAATCGAGGAGGCTAATTGGTGTAACCCGACGCGAGCGCGCGTGCACTATAGCTGCGTTGCCATTGGTTACAGTCCCGGAGATTTGTCACAACAGCAAAATACGAGGAAGTGAAGAAGCATGTGACCCACGAGGGTGGCGTAGTGAATAAAAAGTGACTTTAGAGACGATTCCTTTGATCTGTGCCGGTTCTGATGTTGCTGCTGTCCAACAAACACCACATTTGAGTTGGTCACGGTGTTGCGTGGTCACAGGAAACACCCCTGGTCGCCTCGGAGTCCCCTTACTGAAGCTTCAGCTTCGGGAAAAGTGCATCCATCAGAGGGGCATCCCATAATAACTCCACCCGCACAAAACATGACGTTACTAAGGTGCGATAGAAACACGCTACACGGCTGCTACCGTCAATTCATGTCAGAGGGGAGATTCAGCTGCAAATTTCTCATATATTATTATTGTTGTTGGTGGTGTTGTTGTTATTATTATAGACTAAAACACTCGAGTTCCGCTGTGCTGCTGGCCCAATAACAAACAATGAAACTATATTTAGGGGACTGGTTCTAAAGGTTAACATTAATTTAATCCCATTAAAAGGGGAAACTGCCATTAAGAGTAACGTTGTCCAGTAATGTCCCCATGGAATTATGGGTAAATTGTGAGAACATTCAAAGACAAAATATCTGCAACTAGTTGTCGAAAAAATAACCAAATTCTTTTCAGGAGCACATGAGGCATGATCCAGATCATCTGAGTCCGACGTTCTTTTACATTGTTTTATGTTTCACGACTTGAACAATGTCCATGAGGAAAAGCCCAGCAGCCAAAACGAGGTGAAGAACGTGTGATGAACAAAAGCTGGTGATTCTTCTGCTCTGTTGGAGATTAAAATGAGGGTTTCCTCTGCTGAGGCCACCTTTAGGAGCTTTTCTGACTGAAGAATGATCACTATTGTGTCACTATTATCAAACGGTTCTCATATTCTTGTATTATATTATTTGTAACTGTAATAAACTTTGACCTTTGACCTCGCTGTTTATTGCCATTTCCATACATTGGCATTGGGGCCCAATCAAAGCAGCCAAATTTGCAATGGGACCTAAAGAAGCAATAGCCATCCCCCAAACTTCCTTCAACAGCCACAAATGACTGCACGACATCCATATTCATGCACAAACACAGATTCATGGTAGAGTAGCACCACATAGTGGCATCTACAAATGCCCCCATGGTCGGTTGGGGAAATACAAATACTGATTGGCCACAACAGGCCAAATCTTTCTCCTCACCATATCTTCCATTGGTTCACTTGGCCTTACTCATACCCAGGATGTGCACCTAAGCTGTAAAACCACTCCCCAGGACAGGTAAAAAAGGAGACCTACCAGATTTTTGCTTAAATGGTACGTTGCGACCTGTTTGTTTACATGCCCATTTTTGCATTGGTGTTTTGTTATTAAAGCTACTGACCATCAATCTGGCTTCTTTTAAGTCCTTGCATGAAGTTTCCAAATCTTACAAATTGGTGCCATGACCATGGTGTTTCTTTGATGCCAGCCCACAGCTCACACCTCTTCATGATTGCATGAAGCCAATTGTGTGTTTCCCGGTCTGGGCAGTGAACAATGTTGTCATAGAAATGTTCTCAACCCCCTCAGTGTCAGTCAGTGCTGTTGCAATGTCATGCTGGTATTGTTGCTTGTAGGAGGAAACAGCAAAGATGACGCCTTCATGCTAAGGGTTGACTGTGCGGGTACCTCTTGACTCAGGTATGAGTCATACCTGATGGTATCGACATTTTAGATCCAGTTTGCTGATCATGGTTGGTCCATTTATCCCCTGTAGAGATGTCATGGACCATGGGAATTGAGAGGCTCTCTGATTATAGCTGCATTTGCTCAGGCACATTCCAGTGTCTGCTGCTTTTGGGGCAAATATGATGCAGTTCACTCAGGCTGAGGATCCGTCCACTCTCAACAATTTCTATTTTTAGCAGTTGATCTATTTTTTTCCCCTCTTATTTGACACATTTTACAGGTACCTAATCAAGAGTAGTGATTGCTGAATGAGGCGATAGATTCCCTCCCAGGAAAGTTTCATAGTCATTCACACCCAACATCGTGATCATCGTGACCCTGTAATAATGCAAATTACCACCAACCACTAATGTCAGCGTTCAGTAAATGCACACAGCATCTAGCTCTGAGGTTCCTACCAGTTAATTTAGAACTAAAGAAGCCTCTTGGATAATTTTGAAGTTGTGGAATACCTCATCATCTTAAGTCTAGAAAGGTCCTGCCTGAACCACTTTATAAAATAAGGCAGAGCAAGTTCACTTCTGGGAAACTTGGAATGTATTTGGCAGGTTGAAAACTTTGAGATGGAACAGTTCTCTGGTGGAGGCAGGGTGCGCCCGGGACAAGTTGCCAGCAGATCACAAGGCAACCAGAGAGAGAGAGCATTCAAACAACCATTTACTTACAGCTCCGAGTCTGGAAACAGATTTTAAAACTTTATTTAGTCATTCCTGACAGATGGCAAAAAAGGTCCAGGCTTTCGACTACACCTGACCTGAGGGCTGAAATTAAGACTCCGAATTTGCCGGACAGGTTGAGGGCAACAGTTCAGGGACATACTCTTTTGAGAATGAGCAGAGATAAATGCTTTAATAAAACTACATTAATGAACTCTACTGATTTTATCATTTCTCTGTGGTTGTATTCTGAACGTTTTCTCCAGCTTCAGCGACAGTACTGATTGGAGGACAGATGGAGGCTACTCCGTCACCGCTAATGATAGAGATATGTTGTGATACTGCACAGGGACGATTCAGTGGATTCATCTTTAAAACACTCGTGGATGAACGGGGCATCTTCTGCGCAAATGAAGTAACTGGTTCTATGGGATACATGGGTGGAACTGTGTTGCCTGGACATCCCATCTAAAAAAAAGGGTTAGGGTTAATGTTGAATTATTTTATAAGTAGAATTAACCATGTATTCATGTAACAACAGCAGATTTTGTGGTTTTTAGAGGCAAAATGATGAGAACCGTGTCGATGTCCCTATATTTATGGACCCGTCTATATACATAGAGGCTGCGATTAACCATGTTTTCATCTAACAACTGCAGATTATATTGATTCAAATTCACCAACCTGGTAAAAAGTGCAGAAACCTGGAGCTATGGGATCCTGCCGGTACCAACAAAGAGCTTAAAGGAGAAGAAAAATGCATATAGTAAAACTCAGTTTGAGATCTAAAATGTAGTTATCATACAGAAAAACACTGATCAGGTCTAAAAATACGACTGATAATACAACAAATGTACCCAAAAATGCAGACAGGAAGGCAAACTTGGTGCTCACCTGGGACAAAGTGGCCAGGACGGTAGACCATATTAGGAACTCCTGCGTTCAGGTTGGGATACCGCCCAGGAGTTGAATATGGGACTAAGCTTGTAAAATAGTTTGCTTGAGGTACTTGGGGTCTATTGTAGACTCTAGGAGGGCCTCCTCCTTTGTTGCTTCCGTGGATTTCTGGTGTCATGATGAGGACGGGCTTGATTGGCCGCTGATGTAACTTGTCTCCTGCAGAATCAGCAAAAATATCACATCACAACAGAAGGTGATTGTTGACACTTTACATACATTTTCATCTTGAACACTAACCTTCCTGCAAAGTTTCTTCACCATCTTCACATTGGATACATACATCTTTTTTTTCAGTCCTGTCTTTAGGCAGAAATTTGGCTCTCGGGTCAGACTTGTGAATTCTCCGATACTTGGGAGCACTTCGACTCACAAGTGAAAGAAGTTCTGGATTATTTTTCTTGAAGTTAGGATTGAAAAACTGATAAATGTTTGGCTGAATTGCAGGTGGATATGGAGCTTTTTTGAAGCCGTATGCATAAAGCTTACGGATAAAACTTAAGAAAGACATAGTACCAAAAGCATGGCAACTGTTCAAGGTGCTGTTACTGGGAGACAGGACCTGCTTCTCAATACTATACTTATCTATAATGATAACCTCACCCTGGCTGTCCCATACAATGGCAGGGATGTCTGGATCATTGACAACATGCCAAAGATTAGCGGCAAAGTTGTTGGGAATGACTAAGAGTGAGCTTTCTTGGACCTGCATTTTCTGTACAGTGGAAAGATAGAATGAATGAATTTACAAACATTGAAGGAATAAGGAATATTAACCCAAAATAAGTATCAAGATAAAGCCGCTAATTACCTGTTAGTTGAAATGCTTACATTTGAATTACTTTTTAACCTTTTCCCACAGTTCAATGTGCTGGTATATGCTTTTGCCTTTGACGATAATGCTCATTAAAGCCCTCTCATCACAACTACAAAGATCAAAGGATCTAAGCAAAGACATATTTTTACAGTTTTTCATCATTGGCAATGCTTAATTTGCCTTGCAGTTTACTGGCATTAAGGAAAATAGGAATTCTCTCAGGAAATTTTTGATGTCCTTTCCCTATTAAATAAAGGCCTGATTTTTGTTTGTTTTTTTTTTTAACAAAAATGGGTTATTGGCTTAATTATCATATGCTCTGTATTTGCTTTTTTTTCCCCAAACACTTGAAAAAAATTGCGTTGCTGTTGCTTTAATAGGGTGACAATGTTAGAACACTTAAAAACAGCCAGGTGAAAGGTCTCGGAGTGTGGATCCAAGTGCAAAAGGAAGACAGAACCAAGGTATCATAATCCAGAAAAACTAATCCGGGTGAAAAAAAGGCAAACAGGCACCAAGCAGTCTTACATGGGAGTCAAACAAGGACCCAACAGGTGAGAGCTCGAAAACCAGAAGGTGCTGCTTAAATAGGGATGAGGGTTTCGAGTGAAACGTGACATCAGACGAGACAGCCACTTAATGTTAAAACAAACCACTCACAACTAGTGTAGTAAAGGGTAAAGGTGTCTAAAAGCCTGTTTAAGCATGTTCAGGCATGTTCAAGGACATCTGATGATTAGTGTCCGTGATCAATAATTATCCAGACTAAGTGCCTAATCAATGTTTGCTGTTCTCTTTCTGTACGATTGTAATGTTTGCCATTATGCTTACTGGCCAGAATATGTTGTTAATGGCCTGAAAATGTTGATAAGACAGGGGGTCTCAAAGGCGTGGTAAGAGGACAAGAGGTTGTCTGTTTGAACAAGAGATTGTCTGTTTAAAAAAAAAACATGGAAAAGTACATCTAGCCTCTGATAAGAATGATAAAAAATACATAACGGTGGAAAACGGGAAAAATTGCATAATGAGAAGGAGGAGCCCGGGGAGGAGTAAACCCAGGCTCCAAATTGTATAAAAGCTGGAGATTTCTTGCTAGTTTTCAGACTTAGCCCAGGCTACCTCTCATGCATGGTGAATTGTGAATCATCAATAAACCATCATTGGACCGTGAACCAGCTGACCCTGACTCATTATTCGACTTCGTCGTGGCAATCCTGCTTCAACCCATTGGCACTGGCATAGGCATTCAGACTTAGGAAAAGCGTACGTTTATTAAGTAAATAGACAGAGAGGAAAAGCCACAACACTAGGAAACCAAACAACCAAAATAAAACAGGAATTTCACAATAGAACAACAACAAAAAAAACAATACAAAATGAAATACTGCTGGAAATGAATGACATTTGGACTGTGCTTCTCAAGGTCACTTTCAGGCCAAAATGGACCAGATTCTGGAGGGGCTCAAGGGTGACAGCAAAGCAGATGGCATTGTAGTCTTTTGCAAAAGTAAGGAAGAGCATGACAGAAACCTGATGAATCTGATGGAAGTAACAACTGAAACAGGGATTGTGTTAAACAGAGACAAAAGCACAATAGAGCAGAGGATCTCATTCTTTGGTTACATGAACAAAGGCACGGGATAGTTCATCAGCCACCACTTTGAGCAAAAAAAACACCAAAGAAGAGATACACAACAGTCCACACACAGGGGACCTTGGGACTTTACTGGATGGCTCCCACAACCAACAGGTTTTTACAGAAACACTGGTATTAACTAGTCCGCTTTAAGCAACAACATAGTTCTTACCTAGTGGGTAACTGGATTGTTCAAGATTGCTGTAATTTTGTAATCCACTGAACGGACCTTCCATTGTCCACCTGTTCATCCAGGTAAACAACCATAGTTTCCCGAATTTACACTTATCAAGATGAAAAGTCAGGTTAGCTTCAGCAAGCCATTGGAAACTGTTTTTAACCGGGACACATGGTCCGGCCAAGTGTCAGAATACATGACCACATCATCTAAATGCACACTACATTGGAACATCACCCATTACTCAATGCATCAAGCACTGTAATGTGACAGGTCCATTTTTCAAGCCAAAAGACGTCACAGTGTTCCAAGGTTCCGGGTCGCTTGTTTCTTCCTGCAGGGGGCGTGGAGGAGCCGATAATCCTCCACAGCTGGTGCTGCAGGTGGACGCACCTGCTGACAATTTTCCATCAGGAACAGAGCACCCGTCTGCCAGCGTCAGAGTGTTTCATTCTCTCTAACCCTGACTCCTGGTTTGTTCAAAAGAGTTTCCTGGCTAACTTTGTCACTCGATCGAGGTCTCCATGCCTACCTGCGGACATGAACTGCTCGCCGGACTGATCCTCCGCATTGGCTCCACGCTGGACCGAATGAGAGATTCTCCGAACGACCCAGCAGAACCCTGTGCATCTCGAATAAAGTCTCTTTTAGGACACTATTCTGCACTGCATGTTGCCTGCTTTTGGGACAACCTGTTCTAACAGAACACTCTGAGCAGCATGGACCTGGCGGACCAAGACGCAGTGCGCCGCACGTTGGAGGCCCAGGGGAGGTTGCTGGGACAGCATGACCAACTCCTCTCAGATATCTGGGCCTCACTCCAGACACTCAATGCCAGCGTGTCAGCCCTGCTCACTCCGGGAGGGACAGAGCAGACTCTGCCTTCCCCACCCGCGGAGGCTTCGAGGGCAGTTCCTCCACCAGTTACTGCCATATCACAGGATTCAGGAGGAACATGGGGCATGTTCCTCTTCTGGAATGCTATTCTGGTGAGGCTGGTGCATGTGCCAGTTTTTTGCTTCAATGTTCTCTAGTCTTCTACCCCCAGCCTCTGATCACGTTCATGGTTAATCTCCTGTCTGGGAGAGCGGCACTGTGGGCCACAGCGGTTCTGGGGAACCTGACACCCGCTTCCTCCAGCTATTCAGCTTTCACGGACGAGCTGAAGCAGGTATTCGAGCATTCGGTCCAGAGCGCGAGGCGGCCTCGCAGATCCTGTCCCTGCGCCTGGGCTCCAGCTCGGTGGCGGACTATTCAATTCGTTTCCGCATCCTCGCGGCCAGGAGTGGCTGGAACGATGCTGCACTTCAGGGGGTGAAGTCCCCTGGCTAACTTGGCCCAACAATCCAGCAGAGCCTCGTGCATCTTGAATAAAGACCCCCACTGCGTGTTGCCTGCTTTTGGGTCCTGAGACAACCTGTTCTAATACACAGTATATTGACGGGTTGCATATGGACCCAATAGCAGTACACTTAAGCTCAGGATCAATTGGTAAAGTCTTTATTTGATAACAGTAGCAAACTCGGATGTGATCCGCTATTTCAGGAAACAGTCCTTTTTTCAGACCAGTGGCCCAAAAGGAGTCTCTGGGTTTAGGATTAGGGGAAGGGAATGGGCTTACTCTTGGTGGAACGGCCAAAGGGAGGGGTCCAGAGCCAGGTAGCAAGGCAGAGGTACCGATGAGGGGCGAGCGGCAGACAAATTGAGGCCACGCAGAGGAGTCGAAGCCGTGGAAGCAGATTATAGCTGGAGACAGAGGCAGAGTGCGTGGTCGGAGACAGAAAGCAGGTAGGTTTTCCGGGGAACAGGCGAGGCGGGCAAAACGAAGACAGGCAGGGTATGTAACAGGAAATCAGGCAGGAAAATAACGCTGGAAAGTCTTGCATCAAAGCTGTAGAACAATCTGGCAAGGAGTTGAGTGCAGGAGAGGCTTATATGCTGTGATAATTGGGATGAGATACAGCTGAGCTGACAGGTGAGTGGAGTTGGCCTGATGAGGTGGGAGTGGTGACGTCGAAATCTTCAGAAGTGTACTCAGACAGGCGCACGAACCAAGTTCACCACAAATTGAGACCAGAAGCCAACGTTGCTTTTCAACCTTGTACAGGGGGGCTCCGCTCCGTTACAGACACGTCTGCTGTCGCGCTGTCCCGGAGAGAGTCCCCCCACCAGAGTTGGTTCTTTTATTAAACTCAGCACAAGACACGGTAAAAGGCGTTTCCATGGTTACATAGTTTGCATCAGCTACATAGTTTGGCTATATCGAAGCGGCCCTCAGCCTGTGCACAGGTGCACAGCTTGAGAGCCCTAACCCAAACAGATATCACACATTGTTATTCTGTTCTCTTCACAAACAAGCTCACATAAAGTTTCCCAGTTTACCCCAGTTGATCCTTATCACATTATCCATGAAACTACTCTACTTTCATTAAAATAGCTATAGCATAAAATGCAATTCGTGATATTTTACAACAGTCCCCCTGTTGATCTCTAAGTAGAGATCACATCCATCCATCTCGCTTCCAGTTCCCCACCACCTCTTCCTTAGGGGCCGACCGGAGAGGCATTATCATCTTCGGATCGGTGGTTCCCTTTTCTATAGCAACAGTAATCATGCGTACACACAAAGTTCGGATACATGGGATACAACAGCAGCCACACATCATAACAGCAGCTGTAAAAGCGGCTAAAGAAGTAAGTATAGAAAAAATCAACCCTTTCCATCTGCCAAACATCTGGAACATCCAAGAGCCAAGTCCATGATCCACACCTGAGTTTTCTGCCAGTTCATAAGAGAGGGACCTCAGTCCTTCTAGGGCTTTAGTTACGGAGCCGTCCGGAGCCGTACTGTTGGGAATAAAGGTGCAACACATTTCTCCAAACATATAACACACACCCTCCTTCTCAGCCAGCAACATGTCTAAGGCCATTCTATTTTGCATTGCTACCATAGAGGTTGCTGACAGTTGCTCAGCCAGTCCTTCTACCGCATCCCTGGTCAGATTTGCTAATCTTTGAACATTATAGTGCACATAATTTATCCGGTCCACATTCTTATTCGGTGTAATCGGGAAGAGTGCTGCAATAATTGGAAGATTCTCAAACCCAGCCGCCACTTCAGCCAATTTATACTCCTCCGGAACTCCCCTAGGGATCCCTATTGCATCGATATACGTAGGAGATCCTACAGACAGGTCGAACCTAGCTGAGCTCCTCTTCCTTAGGATGTGTCGCCGGCTTCGGGCTGTTAAAGCTGATGATGTTGTGGGACTATTCATACTCATCCTGTTACCAATCAGTGTCACCGGGGTCGCCAGCCTCACCATCGCACACCTTCCGTTTGCTCCTGCCTGCATCTTGGTATGTAACCCCCGCCCACAGTACCAAAATAGTCCTGCTCTAGCTAATGACCCTATCTGAGAGGCATCACCCTTAATTGTCTGATTGCACCAATCCTCCGCAATCTCCCCATATTCCCGCGATCTTCCTGTGATTGAAATTAAGCACACATACCTGTTTGGTTCACCCCTCCGTGGTTTGAAAGGTCCTACAGTGGACTTGTCGCTAATTGGGGGGTAAATTGTAGCCAATTGTGTACAGTTTATTGGAGTGTTCTCTCTGGTTAGTGCCATCATGCACTGACATCCCCAGGTGTCATCAAAATGGAGAGGAGCTGGCTCGGTGAACAAATGTGGCCGCCCTGCCGCGCATGCAATGCATTCCCCTTCGATCTTATCCTTTGCCTCGCTCGCCAACCAATCTAGCCAAACATTGTCAGTTCCCGTTCCTGTGCTTATTTGAATTATGTCTATTGGTTTTAGAGCCGAATAGTTCAATGTTCTTACCCGTTGGGAGGAGTTACTCTCTCTCATGTTCTCATCCTTTGGGGGCTCGTCACCCCCCCTACCCTGTACGGTGGTGGTGGCTTTTAAGTGTATTTTGATCAACCCCATAGGATCATACCCAGTTATGTCAACTCCTAACACAAGATATACAGGGGAAGCTGCGCCCCTCCAGACTGGGGACTGATCCCAGTGTAATGATAACGTCAGTGGGTTGCTTGTTGGGGAGAAATCTCGTTGGAGCTTTAGCTCCCTCCATAGGTGTTCTTTCTTACGAGCTGCTTTAGCATAGGAGTCGCTTCCCGCATATCGTAAAGGGGCTGGTTGCTCCACCATTCCTGTATGTACTCGGACACTACTCCAATCAGAACACCACTTACCATTGGTGTAACCATGGCGCGAGCATGAGAATTGAATAGGACCCGGTTCATAACATAAGTAAACATCATACCCTCTCCACATGGTAGAAGTCCCACGACAGTCAATAACGTCACATAAGTCAAATTGAAAAGAGGTAGGGGCCCCCATCGTATATTCCAATGTGATAGATGCGGGGCACTCTTGTGGTGTGTCTCGCTTGGGTCGTGGATAGTTCCCTTCTCTTAAGGATCTGCTCTTCTGAGTTAGCATTTCACTTCTATAAACATCCACATAAATCAATATAGATGCAAAGATTACAACAGACATGCATATTATCAATAAACCATTCAATGATCGTCTCCACTCCGGCATTCGTCCCGCTGAGCGTTGTCCTGGGTCCAGATGTTCCTCCATCGAGGATTTCTGCACCTTCGCATCCATCGTTGCCGTTGCAGGGAGAGGTTACTAGCACTTCACCTGTTACGCGTTGGGGGTTTCTGACGTCGCAGACCCCTGCTGCTCCCTTTCCCCTCTGCTGTTTTCGGTACTTTGGCACAATGCGAGAGGTGGTACCAGGTGTCTCCCTTTCCTTCAAACCGGACCGCTGTGTCGGTGCGCGCTGTGACTCAATGTGGGCCTGTCCACCTCGGTTCCTGCCACTTCCTCTGAAGGACCTTCAATAACAGGTACTCCTCCCCTATCAGGTCGGGTTTCTCCTGCGGTTCTGGTGGGATCTGGAGAGAAAAGCTTGAACACATGTAGTTAAGTATTTTAAACATTACCTTGGGGTGTACCTCTGCTCCCTCAGTCATGGGGTGTCCTGGTCTTGGGAAGGGCCTTCCATGGTGGAGTTCGAACGGTGTAAACCCGGTGGCTCTGTTTACAGTGTGTCTAATTCTCATGAGGGCCAATGGAAGCGGCTCCACCCAATTTAGTCCCGTTTCCTTCATGATTTTAGCCAATTCTCACTATCCGACGATTCGTGTCATCCGCTACACCCTTTTGTTCCTCTATCATGCTCCGCTGCGCAGCCAACCATCCATCGCCCTGTCCGAACGGGTTAAGTGAAGACAAAGTCGCCGGCTGTTCTAACACTGTCAGCTTAGACATTGCTTAGACATTGCCTTTTCTACCTCTGGCGCTCTGCTGCCTCCAACTGCCCCCAAATGCAGCTCTTGTCCTGCCGCAACTATATTTCCTCCTGTCAACACCGGGTACATTGCTTGGCCTCCTTCACCATGACTCGGAGGTGCGCTTGGTACATTCTTTTCCTCTTTCCCTGCGCTCTTACTCTGCTGATCTTGATCCTCCATCTCATCAACCGCAGCTGCCCGTGCAGCCAGACAAGCATCACGTAGATGTTGTGCCATGCATTTCATTTCATCTGTGACTCTCCATCTCTCTTTTAAGTTACGCTTGTCCCACACACTCGCACTCGTCAACTCCGCATCACATTTATTCTTCTCCTGTTTATTTCCAGTGACAATCCCCCACAGTGTCTGTAAACTTTTTTTGCCATCGTCTAGCCCTAAGAATCTGTCTCCGTACTTGTCCCGAAACATTTTGTTTTTTCATCGCTTCCTCCCTTTCACCATCCGTTGTTTTGGCCAAATGTCGTTTAAACAGTTTATCCAGCCAACTGTCGCAGGGCCCCTCGCCCCCAGTGTTCTGTTCCTCAGCCATAATTCAGACCGCTCCTCCAGAACCAAGAGAAACGTCTACAAATTCGGACCAATCTGTCCAAAAACCAGGACCAACGCCCTCCAAATCCAGATCAAGCTGTCCAGAACCAAATTCGGACCAATCTGTCCGTAACCAGGACCAATCTGTGGTTACTTCTCAGTCAAAACGGCCAAACGCCTCTCTTTACCCGTTTATTTTTAAAATTTCACCGATCAACACGGTTCACTTGACATCATTCAGCACTTTTGGTTTAACAGGCAGTGCTCACCTCTTTAGTCAGGCCTTTTCCGGATGATGCCAAGGACCGGTCGATCTGGGCCTTCGACGTGCGCGCACGTCCTACTCTCCTCTGGAGCAGATCACGTCGGGGTCACCAAATTGTCGTCAAAATCTTCAGAAGTGTACTCAGACAGGCGCACGACCCAAGTTCACCACAAATTGAGACCAGAAGCCAACGTTGCTTTTCAACCTTGTACAGGGGGGCTCCGCTCCGTCACAGACACGTCTGCTGATCGCGCTGTCCCGGAGAGAGTCCCCTCCCCCACCAGAGTTGGTTCTTTTATTAAACTCAGCACAAGACACGGTAAAAGGCGTTTCCATGGTTACATAGTTTACATCAGCTCAGTCACGTTGCACATATTTTGGCTATATCGAAGCGGCCCTCAGCCTGCGCACAGGTGCACAGCCTTGAGAGCCCTAACCCAAACAGATATCACACATTGTTATTCTGTTCTCTTCACAAACAAGCTCACATAAAGTTTCCCAGTTTACCCCAGTTGATCCATCTCACATTATCCATGAAACTGCTCTACTTTCATTAAAATAGCTATAGCATAAAATGCAATTCATGATATTTTACAACAGTGGCTGAAAGGTAAAGTGGAAAACTACTGAGGGCAGGAGGGAAACGGGTGGAGGGAGCTGTGACAATACTGCATAAATTATATTGATCAAGAGTCACAAAAACTGAGATGACAGGGGGCATTAAGGAAACCCCCCAATACCCTTTAAGGAGGTCCAGCTTTGTGATGAAGGAAGCAGGACCAATGCTGTCTGCACAGTCTTCAATGAGTGGCAACAGGAAACAGACACCATGACTGCATCTACCTTCCTAAAGTCAATACAGAAACGGAGCGTGCCATCAGAGCCAGCAGACATAGTGAACTCCAGGGACTGTAATTAGGCATGGCTAACGCATCATCCGCTTTTGCGTTCATAACCAGCCTTTTCACAACAGAAGTGAGGGAAGTGTGCTGTTAGGATAGGGTTAGGATAGGGTTAGGGTTAGGGTTAGGGTTAGGATGGGAGCAGCACCATCCACATCAACATCATGCTGGAAATAAAAGGAGCAGACTTTGCACATCGCATCACTGATTATCAGGCAGATGGGAGTCAACATCAGACAGAAACAGGGGATTTGTGAGCCTACCACTCCTTTGGCCACAAGAGGGCATGTTGAGTCCATCGCCACATGCACGAGCATACACAAGAGAAGCAGGGCTCTCCCAGCTTTGCTGCAGTACCTGAACAGTGTCTCTGGGGTGTGGCGTGATATAACCCTGTCTTCCTGCTTTCAGGAGTGGAAATAACACAACATAATCTGTGTCTCATACCCTTTTTTCTGCCACAAGTTGGGCAGTGAAGGTGGAGCCAGGCACTGGCAACAAAATCTTGCACATTAATTTTAGTGGTGGAACAAGTCACAAACTGCTCCTGCAAGAGGTCTTAAGAAGACCACGCACAATGTGGCCAGACACCAGCTCAGCTGGTCTGGACCCAAGCGACTCCCCATCCCAATACTTGAATCCCCATCCCAATACTTCCCTATGTCACAACAGTACCTCTGCAACATAGGCTTTAGAGTCTGCTACCAGCGCTCCAGTGCCCTGCAACTGTGCCCCCACACTGGGTGCAGTGTGGGGGGCACAGGGACCTGGTTATGGTTAGGTTATGGTTAGCTTGGCTTTCCTGTGAGCTGGTATGTGTAACATCTTTATCAGCGTCTATTACAATGAAAATGTTTTTAGAGAGAGGGGAGATGGGGAGGGTTAGAGGAGGGAAGAGGAGAGAAGATGGGAGGGTATAGGAGAGATAGAGGAGGGAAGAGGAGAGATGAGGAGGGTAGGTTTAGAGGAGAGATGGGGAGGGTTTTAGATAGATGGAGAGAGGAGGAGAGGGGGAGGGCGGGAGAGATGAGGGGAGGGTAGATAGAGGAGAGAGGGGAGGGTTAAGAGGAGGGGAGAGGAGGAGATGGGGATGGAGGGGGGGGGGGGAGGGAGGAGAGGGAGGAGAGATTGGGGAGGGTAGAGGAGATGGGGAGGGTAGAGGAGGGGAGAGGAGAGATGGGGGAGGTTATTATTAGAGGAGGGTGAGGAGTAGAGGAGATAGGGAGAGATGAGAGAGGGGAGGGTAGAGGAAGCGAGGAGAGGAGAGGACAGGGAGGGGAGAGATGGGGAGGGTAGAGGAGAGAGGGGGAGGGGGTAGAGGAGGGAAGAGGAGAGATGGGGAGGGTAGAGGAGAGATGGGGAGGGGAGAGGAGGGGGAGAG